>NC_067148.1:48697754-48997754 GCF_903995435.1 Acomys russatus | reverse complement strand
TAAAAGGGCTTGTGTTGTCATCTTTCAGTTAATTTCCAAGCTAGTTTTATATACACAAGCGGTTTCCCACCAAAAGTGACAGTAAAAAAAAAATTGTCCCTAATAAAAGAAGGTTGGTAAAATACTTAACCGACTAACGCAGCACAACAGAGGGTACTAGAAGAAACAGGTCAGTCGGAATAGAAAGATAAATGTAGTAAAGAGATGAGAGGTGGAAAGAATAAACGATGGTAATCAAGTGAATGGCAGAAAGCAATACAGGTCTTTTAATAATGACTATGAACATCAGTGCTCTCAATTCCCCTATACAACAACACTGGGTTGTGATTTGCATTACAGAACAAAAGACCTCTTTATTTTGCATCCCAACACAAAACAACAAATATATATAATGTATCCTATCTGAGGGTGTATTAATCAGGATTCTCTAGAGGGACAAACGTAATAGAATAAATCTCTCTCTCTCCCTCTGTCCCTTGTCTCTCTGTGTCTCTGTCTCTGTCTGTCTGTCTGTGTGTGTGTGTATCTGTCTGTCTGTCTGTATTAGTCTCTGCCTCAGTCTCTCTCTCTGTGGACTGTTATCTTTCAAATTTAGGGGTCGAGGGCTAGCCTGGTCTACATAGCAATTTCCAAGATACCCCTGATTATGTAGAAACATATTTTGCATCAAGAAAACAAACAAAAAAGAGCAACACCAAAAAAGCAACACACTGTTAAATGATTAATGTGTTAAAGCAGAAAACAAGACAGGAATAATAACATTTCTACAATTGAGTGATAATGGATATAAACATATCCAATGTATGGGATAAAAAAAAAAAGGTCCTCCAATGTTAGAAATTTATAGCTCTTTTTGTGTACATTGAAAAATCAAGGGATTCACAAACAAACAACATGACAATGAATCTTAAGTCATCAGAACTATAAGAACCAAACAATTGGCAAAGTGATAGGTTTAAAGAAATAGCTGGATTAGTGTAGAAATTAATAAATTAGCAATGAGAAAGGCCATAAAAAGATTCAATAAAATAAACATATTTTTTATTGACTATATAAATGAAATTAACAAATCTTTAGATAAATTAACTAAAAGAAAGAGAGAGAAGACACAATCAAATAAAATTAGAGGTGCAAAGGGAGACATTACAATGGACACTGAGAAAATTTAAAGAATCATGAAGACATATTTTCTTCTTGCTGTAGATAGTTTATTGTATATATGTGTAATAATATAAATGCATATGTGAAAAATAAAAAGAAAACTATTTAATAAAAACTCTTCCAAAAAAGAAATAACTCTGGGGAAAATTTTATTTCATTAAACTGGAAAATACATTCAAAAGAAAGATACAGATTTATAGTTATTTATGACCCAGCAAAGTTAAATGAAAATGAAGTAAATAATTTCTGTAGTCCTTAACAACCAATGAAATGTAAGCAGTAATCAAAATTCTCACAACTGAAATTTTGGGGCTGAATGGATTCAGCATAGAATTCCACCAGATCTAAAGAAGTAACCTCTGTTAACTACAAAAATAGCTAGCATGGAAAGATGGCAACAGGTACAGGGGTGGCATAAATGTAATGGGATACTGGGGTGCTTTGAATAAAATTTGAATGCTTTGTCATCAGGGAGTGGTGCTGCTTGAGAGATTGGGAGGTATGCCCTCATTGATGGACGTGTGTCCCAGGGGTAGGATTTGGCGTTTCAAATGTTCAAGCCAGGCCCAGTGCCTTTCTTTTCTTTCTGTCTGTGGCTCAGGATAGAGAGCTCTCAGATATTTATCCAGCACTGTGTCTTCCTGTGTGTCACAGTGCTGCCCACCATGAAGACAGTGGACGGAACCTCTAAAACTCTTAGCAAGCCTCTATTATCTGCCTTTCTTAATAAGAGTAATTTTTGATGTGATCTCTTCACAGCATAGAAACTTGGCTAGAAAAGATAAAATATTTTCCTACTGTGTTGAAGTCCTGAAAACAGGTGGAAATATATGTATGGTTGGGGAGATCACAGACCTCAGGGTTGAACCTACAACTACTATTCTTCTAAAGAAACATAGTATAAAACTGCCCTCTAAATTTGCACATATATATTTCCACAGATTAGTGCAGCTCTCATACGTTATCATAGCAGTGGAGATTGTAAATGTAATCCTTAGCCACAAGTGTGGTGTCTGTGTAGCCTCCCCTATTGCTAGACTCATAGACCATCTTGGAAGAATGACTGTAAGAGATGCAAGTGGGGAGGGCTGGAGCTGTGGTTGCCTGTGCAAGACCAGGCCAGTCAACACTCAGCAGAAATTGTGCAGGGACTCACAACCTCAAGACTCACAAAGGACTTATAAATGCTATGGCCTCTATGGAAGGGGAAATCAGTTGGTCTTTGATTTGTGTCTCCAGGAAGGTTGACAGCTCTCCTCCAGTGGATGGCATCAAATCCATGAATGTAAAGGCAATACAAATTGGATTGGATGGATTGTTTGTAAACAAACAATCAAAAAGCCACAATGTTAAGGTAGAGTATATCTGGGAGGAGTTAGGAGACTAAGTGCTTTTTAAATTTATGATCATTAATATATTTTATGAAATTGTCAAATAATTAAATACTTAAAATCACTTAATGGATGATAAATTATAGGATATGTGTGATATAAAATAATAAAATATGTGTTTATGCCTGACTACTTGAAATTAGATCACACATCAGGAAGCTCATACTTGGAGAAAGAAGATTCTCCGTTTCTCTTCAGCTATTGATTTGTAACAGTTCTTTGTTTAAGGATGGAGTCTAGTGAAATTTTCTTGTCCACAAGGGCAAGTAATTTGTGCTGAATCAATGAATTTGAGACATTGGTGTTCATTGGTGTTATGGTTTCCTTAATACCGAAAATCTAAAAATTGGAGTGTTGATTGAGACGAGCAATTCAGCCATTGGGAAAAATGTCCTTCTCTTTGCCACAGACAAAATGGGCAAGCTTGGATGCAGGCAGAATCGATGGCCAAACTCTGCCAAGACAGGGTAAGCAGGTCCTCAAGAGTTCCTGCCTCATAAATATTGGGCCAGAAGATGATGCTCCAACATTATAGAGTTTTGGGTGACTTCAGGCAGCAAACGGTCTCTGTCTTCTTCTCATTTTTTGAAGCTGCTATCCTGCACTCCTGGTATATTGAGGTAATCAATTTTATTCCTTCTCAAGTATCTGCTGGGGTTAAAGACCAGATAATTTAGTTTTACAATTAAGCTTAGTTGTTTAGGGGTTAAGATATTTTTTGGTCTAGATACATGTTTTAAAGTGATAATGATGAGATGTGATAGATATTGATTTACATTCAGAATTTTAGATGCACCCAGATAGGAAAGATATTTTCTTCAAGCCTGCCAAAAAATTGCCAAAACACTGTGAATGTAACAGTTATATAATTCTTGATTGCTTCATAATTCTTCTGGCTGTAGGTAATCATATATATGTGTAATAATATAAATGTACATGTACAAATAAAAGTAAATAATATAAAGAAATTTTCAAAGAAATTATTGACTATGTCTCTCTTATTCTCAGTCTCTCGGGGTAAAATTCACAAAAATAATACAAAAAGAGCCCAAAATATAAATATTCTGGGTGAATCAAGAAATCTATGAGTTTCCTTCGTGCACAAAGAAATAATGTCTGTGCTTTTAATATTAGCAAGTAGAACAAGTTGTTTTGCTGAATTACAAACATTGTGTACAGACTGAGAACTTGATGTTTTCCTCGTCACTGATGCAATTTATACTAAAATGAAAAGCTTTACAGGGTCTAGCATTTTGTACAAAATAATGCTGTTATTTGGTTGGTCTATGAGATATGGTGCATCCTTAACGTGAAGATGGTATTAAGCATGGTGAGTGGGCTCTCTGTATTCCTATTAGTAACTATCTTTATTCATTTGAACTTAGAATGAAAATGAGAGGTTTTCAAAAAGTAAAACGCTTTTTAATATCTTGGCATATACGTAGCTGTTGTAAACTGTCATGAATTATTCCTTTCAAATAATTCTCATGTTACTATGCTTTATTCTAGATGGCACAGATTCTCAGATGAAGGAAAAAGAATAAGTAGTTAAGTGAAGCAGTGATTCGATTAGCCTAGTAGAATTATTTTAAAAGATTCATTTTTAAAATAGTTGCATTATAATGTTTACTTAGTTATTGGATTGTGATCTGACTTATCTTCTATGAATGGCAAGCAAAATTTTGTTTCAAGATTACTATAGAAAAACATGACTTTCTTTTGGAGTGGAATTTCAACATTTTTCCCTTTTACCACCCTCCCTTATTTTTTGCTTAGTTTTCTCTTAGTAGATTTTTAGTTGGAACCATATAAATGGTACATTTCAGAAAGGGAATCTTGGGTGGTATTTCTGGCTGATCAAGAAGCAGAAAATGCAGGAAATCTAATGAGAAAGCTTATTATTATGATTTGCACAGCTCAGCTTTTGCATAATCAAGCATGTCAATGCACTCACACATTTTCGAATGCCTCTTGGAACTGCACATCTGAATCTTTTTAATGTTTCTCCATTACCATTCCTTTTGCTGCCCCACTCAGGAAGCCGTCATCCATGACCCTCATTTTCAAAATGGGCCAGCTAAAAACAAAGGCTGTATGTGTTGCCTAATTCTATGAAGCCACTTTTTATTGTAAAGTAAAATGAAAACAGGTGGTGTTCTCAATTTTTAAAGGAGACAAATTAGGATCTCTAATCTGAATATGGTTGTCATTATCCAGGTAGTGCTGTTCACATCAATTTAAAAAAAAATTAGATAGGATGTGTGATACTCAGCTGATGTTTTTTAGTGACTGTCATGCTTTTGGTCTTTTAATATTATACAACACTATAGCTAATGTTATGTGAACACATGTTTCTATTTGTCAATATGATGGAGTCATGGATATTCATGAGGGAGGGTGTCATGCCAAGGAAATAACATTTACATCCTCCCAACTGAACTGGTGTGAATAATAAATACCCCTCATTCGTTTTCTCACCCTATTCTCATTTCCATATTCAAGATCCAGATTAAAACATCATGAAATTGTCAGAAAGTGTCAGATTTTGTTCATTGTTAGAGTATACAATATTTAGCAATTAAACATAACTACATGCATAGGTATTATACAGGTGTTATTCTTTCAATAGTTACTCTTAATTTATTACACTTACTACGTCAATGTGTAGGACAATAACTCTCAGGAAGAGATGAATTTCATGAGTGCTGTGAGGTTTTCCATGTTTTAATACATGTAAAAAGACAGAATGTACTGAATTGAGCACTAGCAAATACCAATTCCTGAAATAAACTTTATAAACAAGAAATATAATCACATAGTGGTAAAATAAGGCCAATCCCAATTGTTCATAGCTTTGCAAATTAAAAGTGATGTATAAGCAAGGAATTATAATCAATATTTTGATGAAGTCTATTAATTCCTTTTGTCTTCTAGAGATAGATGCCATAAAAGCCATCATGCCTAATCTGTATTCCAAAGAAGAGTTGAAATATAAACTGATGCCAACTAAATGATAACATAAGTAAGGTACCATTTTAAGGCATTGGACTTAAAATTGTGACAAAAGTGACAGTCATTTTAAGCAGCTGTAAAGTGTATGTCATAGGATCATAACCTGTTTAAAACATAGTTACTTCTTACAGTTCTAGAGGTAGGGAAGCCATTGGTCACTCCATTCCTGGTAAAGTTATTATTACTGGCTACAAGATAGAGGCCTAGTGACTGAACTCATGAAGAGCTTAGAAAAATTTCATGTGTTTTATGCCTTTCCCTTATAAGCGTGTTTGCTCCATGGACAAGAATTTTATGGTTATGATCTAATAACTGCCCAGAACCTGCTCTTTCAAATACATCTCACAATGGAGAGGAGTTCAATAGGTGAATTTGGGGGTAACATAAATATTCTGGTGATAGAATCTGGTAAGATAAGAAATAAAAACCATCACATGCTGAGAAGTGTATTTCTTTAGTTAAATGAACCAATGAACCAATTTTTGAGGCAGGGTCTCACCATGAAGCTCTGGACAGTCTGGATATACTATGTAAATCATGCAGGCTTCAAACTCACAGAGTTCCCCTTGTCTCTGCCACCAGGATGCTAGAACTAAGTGTGCCACCACACGAGACTCTACTGGAAATTTAATGGTGATGAGTACAAAGCCGTGCTATGGAGATTGAAAGCATTTAGCACATGCAGAATACATCTCTCTTTTTATATGGTCAAGTGTTTCAAGATAGAATATGGCTTTAACTGTTATCTCAGAATGTGTAATAGTTTTGGGTATTCTAAACGAAATAAATTACACTCATTAATCTAATCAATTTACTTCTTAAAATAAATCGATGACTATAACCAGTAGCTAGGGTCTGTTTACTCATTGTAGATAAGGACAAACTCCTTATATTCTGGACAGTATTAAGAATGTACACTTTTTAAATGTATTGAGATACTAAGTGTACTGGCAGAATAAATGTTATAATAATCTATCTCTGAAGGAAAGATTAAGTTACATAAACAATCAATGTAAACATATCCTTGGTAAAAGATAATGAAGAAGAGGTGAAGAACATGCATAACATTGCACTTATAATGAAGATATTGTTATCAGTTCATAATAGATTAATACATAATGTCCTGTGATACATATATGAAGAAAGATGAAATGGAGAATTTAAAACAATGAACAAAATTTTGTTCTTACAGCCGAAATATGTCATAGTTTGCACATAAAATTATTTAAAATGTATATATAATGCACATATATGTTGTTATGTGTTGCCAGGATATCAGCAATGACATATTTCACAATTGTCATCAAAGCTCCACACATTTATGAAATCTTGGACACTAAAGCAAATGAATGCAATACTTACTCATTTATTAACTATTTTACCCAGAGTACTTGCCTCCGAGCCTTGGGAGATATGAGTGTAAAAGTAGACTATGAAAATACTGATATTAGTTTTATGAAAGTGTTAGTAGTACCACGTGCATAGCATACTAGCATAAATCTTAATGTTGTGTAAGAATAGAACAGACACAGGGCTGAGAATAAGGAGGTCTGCTTTGTGGAGAGGCTATAACATACCAGAAAATCCTGTAGTAATTCTTAAGTACTTAATGATGTGAAGACCATTGTATTGGAATAATTTTTTTTCTTTTTTTTTTTATTAATTTATTCTTGTTACATCTCAATGTTTATCCCATCCCTTGTATCCTCCCATTCCTCCCCCCCCATTTTCCCATTATTCCCCTCCCCTATGACTGTTCCTGAGGGGGATCACCTCCCCCTATATATTCTCATAGGGTATCAAGTCTCTTCTTGGCTACCTGCTATTATTACTACAGAGGTAGTGAGTGTTTGAGTCTTGAACAAATTACCTAAAAGGCAACTTAAGATAGCAAAGATACATTTTTGTCTAATTGTAAAATGAAGTTTCATTTTGATTTGGTGAGAACACAAAGTAGAAAAGAATAGCTTGTCTTATGGTTATCAGAGATGAAAGGGGGCGGGCTGTGCTATGCTGACATAGCCCCCTTCTTTTTCAACTGTCTCCCCAGCCTACAAAACAGCATCTTCAACATTGAGAATTTGTGTTCTTGCCCTCAGTTAATACTTTGTAGAAGTGCCCAGATATACACACTTAAAGTGGTGATTCATCTTTAATTCAGATTCTCAATCCAGTGAGCTTGTTAGGACTACCTATTACCACACACAGATAGGAAAGCAGGTAGAGAAAGAAGGAGAGGAAGTTAGGGAGCACTCAGGAAAAAACACACAACCACTCAGAGTCATGGAAGCTCAGACCCGCTGAGCTGAGCTGTTATTAGGCTACTCAGTCTTAGGAATGATTCCTGTTTCTCAACTCCATCAGCTAATGCAGTTCTCAGAGATGCAATGGATGTTTTTGTACTTCTTTTTTAACTCTTGCTGGCAGACTGAAGATATTTTTGTAGCTGAAACACAATGTATCCTGATTGAGAGACAGGTGTGTGTGTGTGTATGAAAGAGAGAGAGAGAGAGAGAGAGAGAGAGAGAGAGAGAGAGAGAGAGAGAGAGAGAGAGAGAGAGAGAGAACACGAGAGAGAGAGAGAGAGAACGAGAGAGAGAGAGATGGAGGAAGGGAGGGAAGGAGGGAGGGAGAGGTTTTGGCAGACAGTGAGAAGTCATATGAAATGTGAACACAAATAAGGTAGGATGGATTCACAAAGCATCTGCTACATATATTAAATCTACATGTCTTAGCATAGTATTTGTGAATAAAGATATACAATAAATATTCAAGTTTTTGTAACATTCCATGATTTTTAAAAATAGCTTACACATATCCTGAATGTGGGGAATGACTTTATTTTTAGTTTTTAAAAAATTTTTTAATTAATTTATTCTTGTTACATCTTAATGTTTATCCCATCCCTTGTATCCTCCCATTCTTCCCTCCCCTCCCCCATTTTTCCATTATTCCCCTCCCCTATGACTGTTCCTGAGGGGGATTACCTCCCCCTGTATGACTTTAAATTTGTTTGCTAGTTGATGGCATTTATGAGCAACCAGTCTTATGAAAATAAAATGCTATATATTTGAAAAGTAATGAAAAGTAAAAACTTACTAACAACACACTTAGAAAAATGGAGGATTTGGATTAATCTATGTATGAATGTGAGAAGGGGAGAGTTTATGTCCAGGCCCATACTGATGGAGACCTAGTATGAGGAGTTGAATTATGTCCAGTCTGCAACAAAATTTTCTCTTCTTTAGAATTGTGATCAATTCAATTAAATTGAAACCTGAAAATGGGTTATGAGTTGGAGTAATCTATATACTTATAAAAAGAATTTTGAACAAAGAGACATCTGTCAGAAAAACATCACCTACACAAGAAAGTAAAAGTCTGGCAATCAAGGTGCACAGTGACTGCCAGTAAACTACCAGAAACTGAAAAAATACACAAAATAGGCGATTCATTCCCCACTAATCTCAAAAGAAATATCAATACCCTACCTTGCTCTCAGGGGGCTTGCCTCAAGGATTGTAAAGGTCCTCAATTATGATACTTGTAATGGCTACCCTAGCAAACAAGTATGCATATATCAAATATCATGGTTTCACTAGAATATTCAATAATTAATCATCTCATATACTACTAAGCTATTATTAATGTTGGCTAATTTATTTTAAGTGTACTTGTATTTATTTACATATTATTATAGTTGAGGAGTTGCTATAAGCATAGGGTGCTTATTTTTATTAAATGCTTTTATTTTTCAATTAAAAGTTATTGCATATATTTATGGGATACAGTGTGATGTCTTAATGTGCATATATGCTACTTAAGGATCAAATCACAGCCTTTAAAACATTCATTACCTCAAATATACATTTATATACATATAACAGGTTAATAATAGTATCTAGAAAGGCTGTGCCACTGCAATAATTGCTTTGAATGTTTTCATTCTAAAAAAACTGTGGCAGATCTAAAATTCTGAATGTAAATCAATCTCCATCACATCTTGTCGTTATTAACTTAAAACATCTATCTAGACCTAAAAACATCTTAACCCCTAAACAACTAAACTTCATTGTAAAACTAGGCTACCTGGTCTTCAACTCCATCAGAGACTTAAGAAAGAATAAACTTGATTACCTGAGTATGCCAGGAGTGCAGGTTAGCAGCATTCCAAATGGGAAGATGACAGAGACAAGGACTCTCCATAATGTACCAAGATAGGAAAGATGTTTTCTTCAAGGCTGTCAAATACAAATAGCCAAAACACTAAGAATGTATCACATATAATTCCTGAATGTGTCATGGTTCTTCTTGTGATAGGTAGTTTATTATATATTTGTGTAATAATATAAATGTATATGTAAAATGTTTAATTAAAAAAGAAAAACAAACAAACAAACAAAAATGGAGCCCTGTGTCTACCAGAGACAGAATTCTGACTAAAAAAGGGAAGGTTGGATGCAGGCAGAGTCCAAGGCCAAACTCTGCCAAGACAGGGTAAGTAAGTCCTCAATAGTTCCTGCTTCACAAATATGTCTGTCAGATATATTGGGCCAGAAGGCTGAAGAGGATGCTCCAACGTTATAGAGATTTACCTTCAGAATTTTAGATGCACCAAGATAGGAAAGATGTTTTCTTTAAGACTGCCAAATACAAATGTCAAAACACTAAGAATGTAATATTTATATAATTCCTGATTATGTGATGGTTCTTCTTGCTATAGGTAGTTTATTGTATATATTGTAATAATATAAATGTACATGTAAAAGTAAAAAAGGGGAAAACTGTGTATCATTGCATCCGTTCATAGGGATGTCACTGCGCATTAGATTCAGAATACCTGAAGTAGTACTCACAGCAAGCAGTTCTACTACCCAGATGTAACATGGCATGGTTTGTTGATAAACACACTCAAAACCTGAAGATCAACCAAATAGGTCTTGGCCTCAGGAGATTAGAAAGTCAACTTAATACAAATGTAGACAAATCATGAAAGATGGAATCTCAGTTGAGAAATTGCCTCCATCAGACTCTTCTCTGTTCATGTCTGTGCAGCATTTCCTTGACTATTCATTAGAGAGGATTAAGCCCACCATAGACAGTGTTTACAGCTGGGTATGTGGTCCAGGGATGTACAAGAAAGAAAGTTGAGCAAGCCATGGGGAACAGGCTTATAGGCACTCAGGATCTAAATTCAAACAGTACACCATGTCCAGTGAGAAGAGCTTGCCCCACGTCTCCAGATTACTGGACCACCTTCATGCTTTCTGATGTATGTCACCATACCCTCAGAAGGAAGGTTTCTTTTACCTACTCTGTTTCAGAAACTACCTTGAGATCCAAGTTGCCTTGTTTCTCCATTTTGCTTTGGATCATACTATTTATCACAGCAACAGAAAACAAACTAATACAGAAGGAAAATTGTAAGTTTCAATATTTCAATTCTAAACAGCTTTTTTTTTTATCATTCATTGAAAACTATTAATAAGAGAAGAGCCCCCACAACATATTATTCTGTCTAGCCATCTTATTAGTGACAGGACATTAGGTAAAATGAAGTTTATTTTCTCAGCTGGAAACTCTGAGGTTTAATTTTCATGGCCTGGATGTAGGAGTTTTGTAATGCATTGGGATATTAGTTTCACCATTCTTTTTTTTTTTTTTTCAGGCACATATTGATACTAAGCTAAAAGACTAGCATTTATTTTTTCCTCTCAAGGATTGTTCTTACTCTCCACTATAAAAACAATAGTCAATATCTCAAATCAAAGAGGACGTGGGGGAAAAAAGAGTGTTTGTAACGTAGTCCAACTGGGTTGTATTAACTTTTTTAGTTGGTCACCATATGAGGGCATGGGAGGCTATTGACTGCTCATATTTATATTTTTTTCCAGAATACTTGATCCATATAACAAAAATGTGACTACTGAAAATTTCAAGCATCACATTGCTTGGCATAGCTGCATACAGCATCTCATGTGATTAATAAATTATAAATATTTATTAAAGGCACGACTCTGAAGGCAAGGTCAAAAGGCTGCATTTAATGAGGGCCATTTTAGCAGTGGTTAGTCTATATAATCGCAAAGTAGTTCAAAGAGGACATGATGACAGAGGGCAATCTTCTCTGCTCTAGCCTTGCTCCTTTTATGTATAAAGTCACTAATCTACTCACAGGACCCCTACTCTCATGACCTAAACCAAATCTAATTACTTCACAGAGATTCTACCTACAAACACCATTAATCACAGCCTCGAGGACTACATTTCTAATAATCAAATTTTGTGGACACATAATGTCTAAGGAAAAGCGGTCCACCCCAAGTCTCTAACCTACTGGTCTATTTTGTTGGTTTCCGATGTATGTTCCCATAACCTCATGAGTAAGTTTATTGAATTCAGCCCCTCTCTGTGTGCAGATGCTGTATTGATTATTTGTCCCTGGAGATCCTACCCAATACAATGCATAAGCAATTCATCTGAATTATGTGGGGTTGAGATTCCATCACTAGCCTTCGTTGAGCCAATATTCATCTTTGTGCAAACATGTGATGGGATATCATTGGGGTAAGAAAAACATGACTGTCTTCTTAGAATCACTTGAATTAGAATTAGTAAATGAAAACATATTTTCCCTAAACACAAAGGTTGGAGAATTATCCTAGGAGAATCTTGAATGTATATTTGATTAATAACATGCAAAAATACAGAGAAAGGAAATAAAATTGTTTATCCCTAGCATTTTTCAATTAAAAAATACAAAGAGCTTAATTTATTCCATTTGAAAGGGAAAATGTAGTCTACTTAAATTTGATTAAACTGTTGAATGACAAAGTATACCACCAAGTGACTTCACATGGCTGCTATTTTCTAAAGTGATATTTATGAAGCTCAATTTATTTTCACTGGTGAATTCAATCCATACTTTTTACAAGTTGTATTACAGATTACATGATATATAACATATACAGTGGAAATAATTTCTTGATTAGCTAGAATTAACCTAAACGTATGATATGCTGAAACATAATTAAGACCAAATAAATACTTAAATGTGCTAGGTTCTTTTGTGCCATAACATTTTACACATGAATTATTAAGTCTTAGAAACCACAGGACGTATCTAAGCCTGGCAATAAGACCAAAAATAAGTTCACATATAAATTAAAGACACAGTATTTTCCTTATGACTGCATTGTAAGTACTTTAACACAGATTTTGTCAGTGTCTGAATGTGCAAATATGTGGTCGTTCTAGAAAATATATACATTTTTGTTTTTTGAAGATGTAAAAAAAAAAAAAAAAGAGAGATGTAGATGGAACTATTCCTTTCTTTTTTAAAATAATTTTATTAATTTATTCATATTACATCTCGATTGTTAGCCCTTCCCCTGTTTCCTCCCATTTTTCCCTCCCTCCCATTTCTCTCCTTCTCCGCTTCCCTATGTCTGTGACTGAGGGAGACCTCCTCCCCCTATATATGCTCTTAGAATATCAAGTCTCTTCTTGGTAACTTGCTATCCTTCCTCTGAGTGCCACCAGGTCTCCCCATCCAGGGGACATGGACAGAAAAGGGGCACCAGAGTTAGTGTGAGAGTCAGATCTCACTCTTCACTCAACGGTGGAGAATATCCTGTTCGTCGGCTAGGTTTTGGTAGGGGTTCAAAGCTTACTGCCTATATTCTCCTTGGCTGGTGCCTTAGTTTGAAGAGGACCCCAGGATCCAGATCTGCCTGTCATAAAGTTCTTCTTGTAGGTTTCCAGGACCCTGTGGGTCCTACTATTTCCCCTTTTTTCCATGCTACTCTTGCCTAAAGTCTCAATCGGATGTCCTCTCCTCTGACCCACTTTCTTGGTAAGTAAAGATTTTCATGGTACGTATCCGTTCGACTAGTGTTTTGATATAAGTGAGTATATACCGTTTGTCTCTTTTTGCTTCTGGGTGAACTCACTCATTATGATAATTTCTAGATCAATCCATTTGTCCACAAATTTCGGGAATTCCTCGCTTTTAATAGCTGAGTAGTATTCCATCGTGTAAATATCAAATGGCAGAGAAACACTTAAAGAAATGCTTGTCCTCGTTAGTCATCAGAGAAATGCAAATGAAAACAACACTGAGATTCCATCTTACACCCATCAGAATGACTAAGATCAAAAACTCAAATGACACCACATGTTGGCGAGGATGTGGAGAGAGAGAGGAACACTCCTTCATTGCTGGTGGGAATGCAAACTAGTACAACCACTTTGGAAAGCTATCTGGCGTTTTCTCAGAAAAATGGGATTAGGGCTTCCTCAAGACCCAGCTATCCCACTCCTTGGAATATACCCAGAAAATGCTCTACCACACAACAGGGACATATGCTCAACCATGTTCATAGCTGCTTTATACATAATAGCCAGAACATGGAAACAGCCTAAGTGCCCCTCAGTAGAAGAATGGACTAAGGAACTATTCCTTTCTATTTTCTAGTGTGTTGACTGAATGGCAGCATGTCTTTTTGTTGTCGTCACTAATGTAATGAAAGAATTGCCTATTTAATTTGGCCAATAGCATAAAGTTAGTACATTGACTTATGTGTAGCAATATACTCATGCATAATAGTTCTTCAGTGAGTTAACATTTACATGGGCTCAAAAATGAAATGTTTTTTTTATTAATTTATTCTTGTTACATCTCAATGTTTATTCCATCCCTTGTATCCTCCCATTCCTCCCCCCCCCCCATTTTCCCATTATTCCCCTCCCCTATGACTGTTACTGAGGGGGATTACCTCCCCCTATATATTCTCATAGGGTATCAAGTCTCTTCCTGGCTACCTGCTGTCCTTCCTCTGAGTGCCACCAGGTCTCCCCCTCCAGGGGACATGGTCAAATGTGAGGCACCATAGTATGTGAGAAAGTCATATCACATTCTCCACTCAACTGTGGAGAATATTCTGACCATTGGCTAGATCTGGGAAGGGGTTTAAAGTTTACCACCTGTATTGTCCTTGGCTGGTGCCTTAGTTTGAGCGGGACCCCTGGGCCCAAATCTGCCTATCATAATGTTCTACTTGTAGATTTCTAGGACCCTCTGTATCCTTTTATTTTGCTATTCTCCCATGCGTCTCTCATTTAGAGTCCCAATAGGATGCCTTCCCCTCTGTCCCAGTTTCCTGGTAAGTGAAGGCTTTCGTGGGACATGCCCCTTGGGCTAGGATGCAGATACCAAACCGAATAACCCAATTGAGAAATGGGGCTTGGAACTAAACAGAGAATTCTCAACAGAGGAGTATCAAATGGCTGAGAAACACTTAAGGAAATGCTCAGCCTCCTTAGTCATCAGGGAAATGCAAATCAAAACAACTCTGAGATTCCATCATACACCCAGCAGAATGGCTAAGATCAAAAAACTCAAGCGACACCACATACTGGCGAGGATGTGGGGAGAGAGGAACACTCCTTCATTGCTGGTGGGAATGCAAACTAGTACAGCCACTTTGGAAATCTATCTGGTGCTATCTCAGAAAAATGGGAATAGGGCTTCCTCAAGACCCAGCTATTCCACTTCTTGGAATATACCCAGAAGATGCTCCAGCACACAACAAGAAACTTTGCTCAACCATGTTCATAGCAGCCTTATTCATAATAGCCAGAACATGGAAACAGCCTAAGTGTCCCTCAGTAGAAGAGTAGATAAAGAAACTGTGGTACATATACACTATGGAATACTACTCAGCTATTAAAAACAAGGAATTCCCGAAATTTGTGGATAAATGGATTGAGCTAGAAATGATCATAATGAGTGAGTTAACCCAGAAGCAGAAAGAATCAAATGGAAATGTGATTTTTTAAATGCTAGATTGACAAGTTTATTGTGTTGCTAACTCTGTTACCATTAATTGAAAAAAAAATGAGACATTTCTTTTATTCTCTGTAAATAGATATTGTGAGAAATAAGAGAAAGTTTGGATCCTTAAGTTAAATGAAATGTAATTTAATTTTACCATAATTTCAGTTTGAAAAAAAACAATTGGGGCAGTTGATATCTCAATTGTTACCAGTACAGACATATACTCTCTTCCAAGCAAAGCTAATGTCTTTCTCCACTGTTAACAAAGCATTTTTTGAAACTAAAGATTGGAATCTTATTAAAACTTTTAATGTCCATATATAATGTTATTTGTTTCAGGAGGAGACTCTCTATTTGTGTGTCTAATACTCACTGAGCAGACTGAACATTAAATTAATTTTTGTTTTAGGTCAAAACCTTTTTCTAGTAAAATATTGGTGCCATAATTCCATTAATTGCAGGGTATCTATTTCATTATTTATTTTTATTTTTTAGCAAAGTCATCTTTTCAAGATTATCACTCAATATCCCCAATTGCAGTCTTTAACATTAAAGTTTGTTCTTTTATTTTCACGTATCAGTTTTATATTCATCTTTTATTTTTCTCTCTTATATCTAGTTTACTTAACCAATAATTAACATGTCAGCTATTGAGGACTATGTGTTATGTCACCTTAATAGTACTGTTGCACTCCAATTGCTATTTTGGATATTCATAATGAACAATATTTCAAGTCAGACTGCAGGACAAGAGTTATGAATGTACTGTTCCCTGCAAATCTCAGTCTCCATATTGACTGATACTCCAGAATATTATATAATTGTTATGGTATCATAATATAAAGAAATTTATTTTTTGTTGGCTGACCTGTTTTAAATATACATTTTATTTGGTTCCTTTATTCATTTGCTTTGATTCAACTGTCTTTTATTTTATTGGCGAAAAGGAAAATTGCTTGTTAAAAAAATGAAGAGCCAAACATTTAAGAATACACAGTGACATATTTCAGGATACTTTAATAAGAACAAATAATATATTTTCTTCTAGATAATGTCATAATGTAATTCTCACTTCATAATTCCAGTCTTTCCCTATTCTGTCATTCTTCTGTATATGACTTTTTGTCTCAATTGATCTGATCTCTACTTTATTTCTTTTACTGAGCCCTTCTGTATGCAGTAAAGGAGAGAGCACAAGGTAAAAGATGGGTAAAAATTTTACTCATAGATTTTACAGTGATAACCGACTTTAAAGTTAAAAAAAAAATGCTAAGGTGGATGTGGTGAGGATAGGAGCACTAGGGATATGAGATACAAGTGCCTACAGTTGTCTCTGAACTAGCCAAAAGAACTGCACAATAACCAGTCTATGAGAAGCAAGGCCAGGGTTTTCAAGATGGTTGGTTCTCTCAGGAATCAAATACTGGACACTATTGGCTTCTTTTTAAACATATTATTGCTTCTAATTTGCTATTGTAGCAAATAGCTTCTGATATGGCACTAGCTATATTAGAAAAGGAACCCCAAAGCACTTCAAAGCACTTAAAATACAAAGGCTACAAAAAGAAACTACAATTACTTCTTGGTAACTATGAGAACAAACAGAACTACTTATGAAGTAGACTCCTGAAAGACTGGAGTGTAGCAACGCCAGAACCGTGAGTATCTGCTAGCTCAAAATCAAGGGCTATTACTAATAAAACCAGATTCATAGAGAGAGCATAACTTCACCTACATCTGACCTGTTAGATAATATATGAAAATAGTGTGGTCATCTCAATGCTTGGACCAGGAGACAGACATATATCATGTGGGCTCTTTACTGATTGAACTCTATAGTTCAGAGAACTAATCAATCTTATAATAGGTTCTTCAGTTCTTTTTAAAATTGTTTTGCTATGTTTTTTTTTAAAAAAAAAAAGCAAAGAAGTTCATTTACATTTGAATATAATTTTACACCTTTCCTTGATTTTTCACTGACACTTGATGCGTTTTATTGATTCTTATGTTAGGTGAGTCTGTGTATTTAATTTTTGGAAACATTAATTAACTCAGAGCCACTGTCCCAAGTCAATCTTATCACAGTGACCATGTATGCTTGGAATCCCTAGGTTTGGGCGAAGCATAACTATGTCTAGGAAAGTCAGTTTATACATAAACTTACTCAGTCAAAATTATTATTGTTTTGTTGAAGGAGGTAATTGAATGCTTCCTTTAAAGGAAGTCAAATTTTAAATCTATTAATGCATATAGATGTGATACTGAGAATACAACATTATTTTCGGAAGGTTTTCGATAACAGGGAGGTGGCAGATGAAGTTTAGAATGTAAAATATAAGAAGATAGGTGGCTTCCTTACTGTTCTATCACTTTGAAGAGGTACTATGACCAAGTGACTGTTCATTCTGATGAGTAAGCATATGAGCCTTTGAGGCTATTATTATTCAAACTGCCACAGTAGTTTTAATCTTGTTTAGTTTTTGAAAACAATGGTAATCTATGGTTGAATGATGTTAGTTGTATTTTCTAGAATTAATTTCTAGAAATTTCATACAGGATATAAGAAGTTTATGAGAAACCAAGAGTAAAAGATAGAGAAGTAAGCAGAGTCTCTCTCTCTCTCTCTCTCTCTCTCTCTCTCTCTCTCTGTCTCTCTCTCTCTCATACACACACACACATCTACTTTCTCTGCCTCCTGTTTGTTGTCTCAACCTGTAAACTCTTAGCAACATGTAAACTCCAGTGCAATACCTGCCTTGCTCCTGTCATGATCTGAGCTACGATGGTCAAAGATGCTGATAATTGGCAACCAAGAGTCCTCAAATTAAATGGTTTCTTTTATAAGCTGCCTTGGTTCCATTATACTGGAAAGCATAAAACAATGAATAAATTAATTTTGAAGATAAAAACAAATTTTGGTTTCTTTCAGGCCATGCTATTAGTAGCATCAAAGGTTCTCAACAAGATAATAATTGAACTTCAGTAGGACTAAAGTTTGTATACTAGTAACCACACTAGTGAAGTAAAAAAAAAACCAAAAAAAACCCTCTATCCCTTCATTATATTATTGATTTTCTTGTTTTTGTTGACTTATGCCTTTGTTGTTGTAGTTTTTGCAAGAGGATGTGTGAGAAACTTTGCTGTATTTATATATTTGAACGCTATGTCATTATGCTGTTGTGTGGCATTGTTTGGATAAGTGTGGCCTTGTTGAAGAAAGTGTGCCTCTGGGCATCGGCTTTGAAGTTTGTAAGAGTAGCAATGGCCATGGCATCTCTTCACAACACTAGAACACTGAACATGACATGGAGGTCAGAAGAATCTGGAAGGAGGGGAAAGAATATGATCAAATTATATTGCATGAAAAAATCTGAATAAAAATTCGGCAACATTTTTCAATATTAAGGGCACTACTTTTGTTAGAAGCCATGATAGAACTGGAAACGATCACATCAGTAGATATGTATGCTTAAATTGAGGAAATAAAAGCTCAGTGATTTTAGAGCTGAAATTTTTATTAATTTATTCAGATTATAACTCAATTGTTATCCCATCACTTATATCCTTCCATTCCTCCCTCTCTCCCACTTTCACGCTATTTCCCTCTCCTAGGTCTATGACCGAGGGGGACTTCCTCCCCAACTATATGGTCATAGGCTATCAAGTCTCATCTTGGTAGCCTGTAGAGCTGAAAATTTAAAAAAATTTTTTTTCATCAGAAATCTTATCCTTTATACACATTAGAATTAGAGATAATACATGTTATAAAATTATTTGAGAGTCCACATTTCCACTGCAATGTAGGTTGATTCATTCACATTAACTAAACATTTTGCAAAGGAAAAGAATAGAGAAAAAAATACTACATATCAGGTTAGTAAGTGGCTTCTGAACTTCCTCAAACATCACTGAACATGGAAAAATCACAGGTAACTCTTACAGTCATAGAGTGAAGCCAATCAGTAGCCAAGAATATATTTGGATTTGTCAAGCAGGGTCAACACCATGCACATACAAGACCATCATAGGAGAGGGTAGAAGCATCTTGAAAGAACTGTGTGTCTATATTATTTATTTTGAGTTCAAGGAACCAGAATGTGTTCATTGACATTAAGGTCACTTAAGTAAGTTTATCAAAGGAGCACATTAAGTAAGGAAAATGGCTTACACTTTTGCCCTGTAACACAATTATCCCAGGAGTAATTTGAAAGTTGCCAAAGGGAACATCTCGAATTCATCACTCGGTTTCTAAAACAAAAGTTCTTGGAAGCACAGAATGCATACAGATCCACTGCCAACCACCTAGAATATTTATACCTGGTAAATTACAAATTTGTTGCACTTATAAACTATGAGTGTGGACATGATACACTCATCTATGCAGATTCTACAGTTTTTGAAAATGAACGGCAATGGACTAAATTCATTAATTTATGTGAAACGCAAATAATTGTTTCCAAATGATTTTAAGTGGCAAGAAATGTAATAAAACATCCTGACCGATTATTCTCAAATAACATCAGCCCTTCCTATGGTCAAAAGAATGAGGTGATATTAAAACATTCCAACTATGTTTATAATGTGAATATGTAACTTCTAAAAAATGAACTTCAAAAAGTAGTGTAAGAAAAAAAACAACCAATTTACAACAATCTTTCTTAATTTCCTTATCAAATGGTACGAGATTACTTCAATTTTGTTAAAAAAAAAAAAGTATAAGAGGAGACGTATCCTTTGCATGGTTGAAAATAAATAATGCCGACGCCACAGAAATAACTTATTGAAATGAGAAAATAATCTCCACGCAGGATTTCCTTACAGCTTATATATTTGATGGAACAACTTGGAGTAATAGAGATTATTATATGTATGAAGAAAAAGAATATTTTCTTAAATGTAGTGAGTTGAATGCCCTGGAATCATTCGATAAAGTACAATTTACAATATTTACAAAACTGACACACTTGAAGAAATGAGACAGAGATATAGAAGAAAGCAAAATAATTCAATTGGGACACAGATCATTCAGTCTTCAAGAATGCTTTTTGAAACTTTGTAAACAAAGTCAGTGTATAAAATACGCTTGTGGACAGCACAGAGCACCGTGTAATCCAATAACGCAGAGTATAGGAAGTATGTGATATCGTTACACTGGAATTGTAACTTGGCACTTGTCAAAATTAACCTAGTATGATCAATATCAAAATATAGGTAGAGAGTGATTTCAAAGAACAGATTAAATACTCAATTTTGCCTTGTAATAGTGTCTGGTAACTTAAGACTAGGAAAAAAAATACCCTCACAGTAAGAGAAATGCAACTTTAAACCACTAAAACAATTAAAAATCAGATAAAATTATGTGTAGCTTTTAGAAATTAAAGGAATACGAAATTTATGCTTCCCTATTTTATTTAACCAATAGGAATAAAATAATGAAAAAATCCTATTCTAATACGATAGAAGACGTGATGAGAAAATGACTTCTATAACTTGCCACCCATTCAAATCAAAACCTCAAATATCTGTCATGTTGATATTCATATGAATAGTCATATGAATATTTACATTCACTTAGTATGCATTATCTGCAGGGAGACTACAGCAACTTAGGTAAGGGGTAGTGGAATGGGCAACAGAGAAGTAAAGAGAGTGACAGTTCTCCATGTATTGCATTTTATAATTCTGAATCTTAGACCTGTGTTGTAGTTAATTCAAAAGTATGGCATCATAAATAATTGTTATCAGGCTATAGTTATGATGGCAGCATTTTCTAACCCACTGTGAATCAGCGCAAACACAGACACCTGTAATATTTGCTCAGAACAAGACTTTCCATCGAGCCTGGCATATACGAACCTTCTAAACTATCTTTACCTCCCTGCCTCATCTCAAGCTACCTGCTTCTAACAATTTCTGTTTGGGCTGCCTCCTATCCATAATCCCTAAATAATTGCTAAGGTTGTACATTTTGCCCATCTCTTTCCATGAGGAACTTTAGAAATCCTCTTGTGGACCCATGTGGCTCTTTTCCTCCTTTTTCCTTCTCTGTCTCTTCTCCTCTCTCCCTCAAGACCATCTGCCCTGAAAGGCTCTTGAGCTTTAGCCAGGCTTATCCTATTTGCCTGTTCAGGTGTGGCAGCTTTTATTGGTCAAATAGGAATAAGTTTTTAAGCAATATTATATAGCAATACTTGGGGGCAGATTAAAAGACAGCAAGCAGTAATTAGCATCAAAATACATCAGACCCACATTCAACAGACCTGGTAATGTTTTCCTTAACCTTCTTACTTTCTAAAACAGTTTATTAAAACTCAGCAGGGAGATAGCACACTGTATAATTGGGCTTATTGCGAAGACTAATATCTTCAGTTTGATTCCAGGGCCTTGCACAGTAGATGGAAATAACTGACTTCCACAAATTGTCCTATGACCTCTATACATGTGCCATGGCATTTACATGTACATGTGCGCTAACACACATCAATAAAATCTAACAAAACCTTCCATTTTAAAAACATAACTTAGCAGAGAACAGAGATATATCCAAACTGGAGTTTATAGCCAAAAAATTATAATACATTTAGCCATATAAAAGAAAAAAGAAATTGGCTGGTAACCAAATTACTAACTGAAATAACTTTGGGATAAAATATATTGATTGTACACTAATGGATTCAGGGGCGCAACTATACATAAATGCCGTATTCTTGTTTGTAAGCATTTAACAAATTTTATAGACTCAGGAGTTCTAAAGCTACTTTAGATATTTGACCAAAAATAAGTAAATGTATCACAGGTAATAAAGTCTATGTTTCTTACGTTTAAAACAAGAGCAAGGCTAAGATAACCCTGCTTTTGCATTTATTCATAGTTATTGATATAAACACAGACAGTCACATATGTCTATTTACGTTATCCGTATGTAATATCCCTATTTTTACTTTAGGTGCATGTGATTTATATAAGATTAGCATACATTCATTTACACAATAAAAATATACATAGAGAAAATGTAGAACTATAGATAGAAGTTGTGCACAGGTTAGTAAGTATAGATACATCACGTATCTCCCCACATAGATATAGTCTAAAACTATGACACCACGTATTAGTGCTTCAACAACTGTTTTATTCTACTTTCAAAGCATCAATCTTCTATTAGAGGAACCAGGGGCTGATTCTGGAATAATGTTTTATTTTATGGGTTTTCTTGGACAATTATACATCACACTGCAATTGGAAGGACAGGCAGTTCTCAAAAAAGGTGTAGTCTTGGTAAAGGAACATGAGGTTGACTAGAAAGGTACTGAGGGTTAAACTGGGACAAGTTAAACACTGAATTTTAATAAAAAAAACAATAAAGTAATGAATGTATTTGTACAATAATATAAATAGTAATAAAATTCATAATAAAAGAGATGTAGATTGTACCACATTTTATTATTCATTAATCTGTTGAAGGATAGTTAGATTGTTTTCTTTTCCTTGCTATGGTGAAGAGAATATGAGCATTAAACAAGCGTCTATGCCAACAGCTGTCTAATTGTATTCAAGGCCCATTTAAGAGAAAATAAATCATGCTCCATACTGGAAAACTCTCCAACAACTTGTCGACAGTGAGACAAATTTTAGAGGAGGAACTCTTGCCACAGTTTCCCTAAAGTAATACAATTTCTAACTATAGTCTTGATTCTTTTTGGTATATCTACTGAAAAGTATAAATCTTACTATTCTTCAAAGTAGTTTTTTTTTCAGCAGGAGACAATCACATAAAATTACCAGTGGTCAAAATGCAGAGACCTCCTAACTGGGATGCTCATTTCCACAAGTGAGGGAACATTCTGGAAGTGGGGCAGGAAGGTTGTATGGAACAGGAGAGCAGGATGCCTGCTGTGAGACTGTGCTTTCTTTCTATGACAAGGAAAGCTTCACCTGTGCAAACTGAACAGTATTATTACTTACACCAAATTTAGCTACTCAAACAACAATTTACATTATAATTTTGGTGGGGGAAACCTTAAGTGGATCAGCCTCAAGATGAAGAGCCACAGGCAATTAATAACTTTCTAAGAGAGGGGAAAATTTTCCAAACAGATAAACCCTAAGATAGGTTATTGGATACAGAATGATCAGCCATAGAAACATACATGTGCAGGCAGTGCTAAACAGTCTCAGCAGATGGGATTTATATGTTGGTTCATATATATGGTTCATATATATGTTGGTTCATGAACCGTATATATGAACCATATATATGTATAGTATATATAGCAATAATGGTGGAAGAAGTGGAGGCTATAAAATTGGGAGAGACTAAGTCAAAATTGGGAATGGTAGGAAGAATATAAGGCAAATAAAATTATATTGTATTTTAATTAAGTAAAAAAAGTAAAATAAAATAGAGTGATTTTTAAAATCAAATATTTCACTTACTGACTGTGGAAACATGAGAGAGATAGAGAACATACGCAGTAGGTGCTACTGTAGATCACACCTACAGGTGGATGATAGCATTACTGCCGGGGTTTAAGGAGAACAGTATTATTTTTAAAAAAACAAAAACACTTTTATCAATGTACTTTAAATTGTATTTGTCATCTCAGTCAAAATACCACAATTAGCATTACCATTGATAAGATATGTTAACATCTTATGTGTGGTGGCGCACGCCTTTAATCCCAGCACTCGGGAGGCAGAGGAAGGCGGATTGCTGTGAGTTCGAGGCCAGCCTGGTCTACAAAGTGAGTCCAGGATGGCCAAGGCTACACAGAAAAACCCTGTCTCGAAAAACAACAACAACAAAAAAGATATAGTAACATCATAGACACCATGCTATGCCACACAACCAAAGACATGGGAATGTGGCATTTTTCCACATGTACACATTTATTTCAATCATAATATTTACTAACTAAATTTAAAGCAAATTTTATGAAAAAGAATAGTAGTCATCAAAAGATTCAAGTTCTCTGAAGTTCAAAAAAGATTAAGGAAATGTGCAGCTAAGGAAATCAATGGAATCTGAGATCTCAACATAATGTGGAGCACTCCACGTTGGCAGCCATACGTAAAACACACTACCACTGCAGAAGCTTCCGAAAATGAGCACACACATGAAAGGAATCTAAAAGGAGTCACTATATAAGGGTGAAGATAATGTATAAACTAGAAACCTAATGTCAATGAGTGAAACATACAGTGCCAGGAATAGGTTGAATTTTGTTAATTTATTAGCCAAAGGATTACCCCGGACACCTCCAATCATCAGAGGCTCTTATTGCTCAAGCTATTGGTTACCTCCTCTAATTTAATCACAAAGCCCTACTGCTGAAGGCACAATTTGCTTAAGTCAATAAAACATGGAGAAATTGAGCTGATGCTCGACCAGGTGCTTCCTCCCTACTCTCTAGTGTTCATAGTGTTGAAAGTGGCTTTGCATGCGACCAGAGAAGAACACCAATCAACACCATACAGCCACAAACCCTGAGGCCTAACACAGTGGTCTGCCTGCACAATATAGTGGCTCAATAGTGGCACAAATGTTATGGATGTAACCAACCACATTTTTTTTTATTGGATTTAAGACCCATCCATAAGATAGAATCTATGTGTGAAATTGTTGAAGAGGCCTGGAACCTGACACAAGATAGTCATGGACTCTAAGACACAACCTAAAACTATTATATTGTTAGAGAAAGAATTATAAAGTGATGTTTAATCACTTATAGATCAGAATATCCCTCAACCCACATTAGAGATGCATTTTCTCATAGGAGATAGTAATTAACAGAGAGACCCACAACTAGAGGCTGTGCAGAGTGAGACCTTTGAAGCACTCAAGCCTAAATAGGATGTCTTTATCAAAATCCTTCAAGCCTAAGCAATATACACAGAAGAGGAGGCAGAAAGACTGTAAAAGCCAGAGGTGGTAGATCACTTTCAAGGAAACAGTGTCTTCTAGACACGACAGAACAGGTGGAAATAAAATTCACAGACTCTGAGAGCATGTAAAAGACCCACAAAAGTTCAAATCAGACTAAATCCCATCCCAGGACTAAAAAGGGGAAGCATACAGAAAGTGTCCCACTTAACCAAAAAGCTATTTGCACTGTGACTTACTGGGAAACATAAAACCCATTCTCTCCAATGGAGGTAGGTAAAACTGTGAATACCAACTACATACCACAGCAGGCACCATTAACATGAGTAATAGGCAATACAAAACAGACTCCATACTTTCTCTGTGCTTTTTGCACTGTGGGTTTTTGTTTGGCTATTTGGAAGTGGGTGGTAGGGTGGATCTGAATAAGTTGTGATAAGGAAAAGTCTATGACAAAAATGTATACTATATTTATTATATACATTATAGTATATAAAATTATAATATACTAAACTATCATATCATATATATGTTACACATCATCAGAAATTTATGACAACAAAATCCTGTAGCTAAGAAACTAATAAACATTTTAATGTCTTGAGTCAGACACTTATTTCCATATCTCCATAATTATACTACTGTAATTTAGAAAATTACATAAGAATAAGTTGATTAAAGGGCAATATAGGAATCTCCAAACTATCTTGAGAAGTTCTTATAAAATAAAATCAGTTTAAAATAATTAACAGAAAGGAAAAAATAGTTGAAGTATAAAATTTATAGTTTCAATCTCTTGTGTATATTATTAGAATTAGCTTTAATATTTAAATTAATATAACTGATTTAAATATTATTAATACAATTGGTAATACTTACATAACACTAAGGAGATATTTTTTTAACAAATGTCAGGCTTTCTAACTCACAAATGTTTGCAAATACAAAGAATGCCTGATCACTGCTTAATTATTCATGTATTTTCAAATCTAATCAAATAAAATGGAATTTTATTGCTCACAAAGCTTATTACTACTCACTATTTATCTTTACAAAATACTTTTTGTGTAAACTTAATGACCAGAATTCAATCCCTGATACCCACTTAAGGTTAAAGAGGAGAACCAACTCCACAAAGTTGCTCTGTAACGTCCCCGAGGGCACAGTGGTATCACAACTTACAGACATGCACATTCTAAATGATGCATACGAATAAGCCAGCCTACAGAATGGCAGCACTGCATTCTTGCAGAATGAAATGATTTTAAATCGAAGACAACATTACATTTCTTGGTGAGCACAATTGCTTGGAGGTTTATTTCAAGTTATATTCCTGTTCATTCCTTAATTAAAAAAAATGTGTTAAGTATATCATAGTTTAAGCAGGACATTGTAATGGCAATGTCGTTTGAAAGCAACCAATATTCATTGTAATGAGAGTCACTTGTACTTCCACAAAAAAGTGAAGATCAAATATAAGTTGGTGAGAATTAAACAAGACCAAAACATTCATAGACTGAAACACATTTCCATGAACTGAAATACATTTCTTGGATTAAATATTGAGCTTCTTTGCTTTAAGTAAATCTATTTCATATTTGTTAATCCTTCAACTTAATTCTCAATAAGTAAATTTGTCAGGCAATTATATAAAGTTGGCTTAATTTTCTGCTTACCCAAAGAATTTATCCTTAGGTATTTTCATATCTAAATTTTAGAACTAATACATTTTCATCTAAGAACAATGATATTGCTTTCTAAATATTTAAAAATATTAACTGCTATAGAAATTTGGTAATAAAATAGTATATATCCATTATTTCTTAATATTATAAGTTTCACAAATGAGAAAAATATAATTATAAATGCCAAGCACCTTGTTTCTAAGAAATAGCTCTTTTCAAATTTAACCTCCATTAATTTAATCCAAACATTCTGCTAGTTTCAACCATTTAATATACTCTCAAAATTTTGTGAAAAATAATTTGTCTGTATCACACTGAAAACCTTGCAAAACAAACCAACCTGAAAAAAGGCATTTTTTTTTCCCATTCTTTACTTTGTTTCTCTTTTCTGCTATTGCTGACACAGCATAACTGAAGTGTACTCTCTTTCTTTATATATTAATGATTTGTTTGGCTGAAAAGGTTACTCCTTATGTGACTGAGTTACAATTCATATTTGATACAATCTTTATACTCTTACTCATAAAAATCCAAGAATTTTGGTTTGTGGAATATGAGTTATTAAAGATAGAATCAGAAGTAAAAGGGTGTAATTGCAAACCCACTAACAAATACTATGAATCCAAACATTAACCTTAGGAAAGACTATCAAACTGTTTCTATGAAGTATAAAAACTTTAAATAATTACTTAGCATAATATATGCCAAAACTAACTCCAAATTTTATCTCTGCTTAAAAATTAAGATTAAGAAAGCCAATAACTAACCTAGAGTAAAGTAACCGAATAGCAATCCAGCTGGAACTACAGCTCAGTCTATCTGATTCCACATATTGGACCCTCCCAATTAAACATGCTTCCTCTAGATATCTACCACTGACTTCTCACCAGGCACAATGAGCTTAAAGCCTGTCTTCTTCTGCTTTGCATCATTAGAAGTGGAGTGACACTAGGAGTTCATAGAGCAAGTCGAGGTACGCAGTCACTGATGGGTGCTTGCAACTGACATCTTCATTATGTAATTTCAGGCTAATAGGCTTGCGTTTCACACAGATTTTAAGCATTGTCCCCAAGCAATGCCTAGTAAACACTTCTAATAGGCACACTTAGCTGAGTACCCGTTACTTATCAATATGTACTGCAGAACATGAGCACAACGCACCTTGAGTCATAAAGTCAAACGATAATTTTGACGACATAAATCCCTCCAATATATCTAGCCTCATCCTAGCTGAACTTTCATGTGTGACATTGTTTTATCACTGTATTAAATTCTATTCAAAGTGTTCACAGTATTTTAGGGTGATCACTCCCAGGCTTTGTTGCACATTCTTTTCCTCCTCTTTTTCTTCTTTTTTTTTTTACAATCGCCTGTGTCTTTCTGTTGGCAGAAGATGACAGTGTGATGTGTTTCCACTTGCACATAGCTACACCTGTGACTTTTTAAAGTAAGCTTTTTTTTTGGTAAACATCATCTGTTTTCAGAGAAAATTATCCTTCTGGGAGCTAAAGGATAGGAAAATTAATAGGAAACATAGTGAAACAGAAACAGAATTAACACTTCTCAGAGTCCTGTGCAAACTTTCATCAACTTCTGACTTGATTTCAGAAATTTTAATCTTTATTTTGAAATAAAGCTCTAATTATGTGCTGAAGCAGATAACACTCTGGGTGTCCCATTGGAAATTTTTCTCAAAGTAATTATTTTTTCACTTAAATAAACTGGTAATGTCATCACCTGGGGAAGCAAGAGTTTCCACACAAGACTGGGCTCATGTAGTTGAGGTTATTAAGCCTGCCTTTCTCCGGTAGGACCCACCCATTTTACCATGTTCTTCCTCTTCATTCCATTCAATGTTATTGCAAGCAAATCAAATTATAAATATAAATTATGCGGCTACAAACATTTTCCCCACAGTATTTAGTTCAGGTTGTCACGTATTTGTACATAATCAGAAGACAATCAAAGGCATTGATACTAGTCCCAGTGCAAAAGTTTACAGTTTTGCGGCCTTGGGAAAGACATTTGGCTTCAGTTTTTCACATCTGTAAGTGTAAGTAATGTTTTCTACTCTGCATGATGTAAGGACCAAATCCATATCTGTGTCTAAAGGCTTTGCATATTATTATAATCCATACAAAACTTAAGCATGGTTTAATTTCTTCTATTTCTCCTTCAGCTTCTCAAATGAAGAAAGTTGCATTTAGTTGTACATAAGCTTAATGCCTTCTCTATTAGAGGAACTTTGCTAGACACCAGCTCCCATGTTATACATGTTTGCTTGTTTTTCTTTTGTATTTTATCATTTCATTTCTTTTTCCCATTGTTTAGTGTAGAGCTTTCATTTGTCTTATTGAATCTTTAACATTTATGTTGTAACTTTAATTATAATTATATGATCAGAACTCAGTAATAACCTTAAGTATTGAAAGTTAAGGAATTAAAATGCATCAGTTTAACCTGTCTTGATCACGGTTTGGTGAAAGTACAGAAACTAGTCTGTAACTTATTTTTCTCTAAGAGTAATATATTACTAGGGGTTCTCACATTTTAATAGTATTAGTCATATCTGAGCGCTTGTATCGTGCTTTATAGTGCTATGTAGACATTATAATGTATATCAATGCTTCACATATTCAGTGAGCTAAACAGATGATGCTATACTTAAAAATAATACTCTGTACTTATACTGAAAATTTTTTAGTAAATATAGTAGAAGGGTGATCTTGATAATTATGAGTGGTATATTAATAATAACTGTAACCCAATCAAAAGCAATGACATTTTGCTTTTTTTTTTAATTTTTTTTATTATTTTATTCTTGTTACATCTCAATGTTTATGCCATCCCTTGTATCCTCCCATTCTTCCCTCCCTCCCATTTTCCCATTATTCCCCTCTCCTATGACTGTTCCTGAGGTGGATTACCTCCCACTGTATATGCTCATAGGGTATCAAGTCTCTTCTTGGCAACCTGCTGTCCTTCCTCTGAGTGCCACCAGGTCTCCCCCTCCAGGGGACATGGTCAATATGAGCACCAGAGTAGGTGAGAAAGTCATATCCACTCTCTACTCAACTGTGGAGAATGTTCTGACAATTGGCTAGATCTGAGTAGGGGTTTAAAGTTTACTGCCTGTATTGTCCTTGGCTGGTGCTTTAGTTTGAGCGGGACCCCTGGACCCAAATCTGCCTATCATAATGTTCTACTTGTAGGTTTCTAGGACCCTCTGGATTCTTCTACTTTGCTATTCTCCCATGCTTCTCTCATTTAGAGTCCCAATAGGATGTCCTCCCCTCTGTCCCAGTTTCCTGGTAAGTGAAGGCTTTCATGGGACATGCCCCTTGGGCTAGTATGCAGATATAAGTGAGTATATACCGTTTGATTCTTTCTGCTTCTGGGTTAACTCACTCATTATGATCATTTCTAGCTCAATCCATTTATCAAGTGTGAAGCTGTATTTCTTCTTTGTGTTTGGTTCTGGATGCTATGAGTCTGGTTGCTCATTTCCCCACCTACCTTCCTTCACTGGGCTAACCGGACAGCTTTGTATATGACACAGTGCATGGGCATGGCACATTTTTAACCACACTAACACAAGCCTATTTACTCAATGATTTTAAGAGTTATTATTTATTTGTTTGTTTGTTTATCCCCTTTACATCCTGGTCTTAGCTTCATCCCTCCTCACCTCCCAGTCCCACCCTTCCTTCCTCTCCCATCTCCTCCCTCTTTCCTCCTCCATTCCTCAGAAAAGCGAAGCCCCCATTCCTATCCATCACGGTTCTGTCAGAACTGAGTGCATCCTCTTCTCCAGTGGCTCCTCAAGGAAGTCCCGCCAGAGGGAAGTAATCGAAAAGTTGGCGAGAAAGTCCATGTCAGAGACCTGCTACACTTACTAGAGAACCCACATGAAGCCTGAGCTGCCCATCAGCAACACCTTTGTAAGGGCCTAGGTCCAGTCCATGCAAGGTCCTCGGTTGGTGCTTCAGTCTCTGAAAGTCCTTCTGGGCTCTGTTGGTCTCCTTGTGAAGATCCTGTCTCCTATTGGTCATTTTCTCCTTTCCCCTACTTTTCCTCAGGGCTCCATATGCATCAACTAATGTTTGGCTGTGAGTCACAGCATCTGTTTTGAGATGCTGTTGGGTGAGTGGAGCCTCTCATAGGACAGTTCTGCAGAGTATCCTTAATAGTGTCAGGCGTTGGTTCTCTCGTATGAAATGAATCATGGGATGGGCCAGGCATTAGTTAGACATTTCCTCAACACCTGCTCTATCTGCACCATGTTTCTTTATCCCTGCACACTTTGTAGGCAGAGTGATTTTGAGTCAAAGCCTGCGTGGGTTTGTTGGTGTTGCCCTCCCTCTACCAGGAGACCTGTCTAGGTAGAGGGTGTCCTCTTCAGTCTGTATGGCCCTGCTTCTAGGAATCTCTACTTCAGTCCCTCTCCTTCCCACCCTGGAGCCTACCTTGACTTAGATCTCCATCTTGTCACAGAGATGCCCACACCCACACTTTTCTCTACAAGCCTTCTGTCCTCCTATCTCACTGCTCTACCCAGGTCTTATCTCTGCCCTCATATCTGTCTGTGTTTCTTCCCCTGCCTTCTTCTATCTCTAACCACCATTTCTGTCTATTCTGTTTCTCCTTCTAAGTGAGAACTCACCATCTTTCCTTGCATCCTACTAATTACCCTTCCTATTTGCATCTGTGCATTATAGTGTGTTTATCCTGTACTATACAGCTAAAATCTGCTTATAAGTGAACATATACCATGAGTGTCTTTTTGGATCTAGATTGTATAACTCAGGATGATCTTTTTCAAGTTCCATCCATTTTCCTGAAAAGTTCATGAATTCTTTGTTTTTAATGCCTGAGTGGTGTTCCATTGTGAGGAGGTGTAGATAAGATTTCTTTTCATATGCATACTATATTATGATGAATAATGATTTTCTAAAATGTTGTAATAAACCTATGAGTACTTTCTAAAGATGTCCTTATATCCTTATACATTATTTTTATGGAAGTCATAATTTCAAAAATGAATAGGGGCTAATCAATTATTCTTTGAGAAATTTTGAAAACAGCAATATGTTTTTAGTATCTACAGTCACTATATAGCATAATGAGTCCAAGAGCACAGTTCCCCTATATTACAGAGACTATTTTATGTGTAAAGTATATATCTATGAATGTGAATTTGGTATATGTGTATTGGTAGATATACATATTTGTATATTGGTATTCATGTTCCTCGTCCTGCCCTTAACCTCTGGTTACCAATGTCTTATTCTATTTGTATGAGATAATCTTTTTACAATTCTTACAGTACCATATTTGTTTTCTACTTCTGGCTTTTAAAAAAATATTCTCTAATGCCAAACGTTTCAATCCCTTCTTTTTGTTATGACATAGTTTCTACTTCCTTTTAAAAAGTTTATTGTTATTTTAATGTATGTATGTGTGTATGGCTGCCTTCAGAAGACAGAAGTGGTGTTAAGGCTGCTTTGAACCCCTGTGCGAGTTCTAGAAGGATAACCTAAGTTCACTCGAAAAGCAGCAGCTGCTTTTAAGCCATTGAGACTTCTCTCTATGCTTTTCTTTTTCTTCTTGAAATCTACATAAAAGTCATTCCGTACTTAAAGCATATATCTTAATTATCTGAGTGCCTCTCTCCACAATGTATACATAGATACATATGTTTGATGTATACAAATTTTCTATTTGTCACATAAAAGCAAGTACATTTGTAAAACTATATTGTGAAGTGTTCACAATGAGTTGTAATGCTTTTGTAGTTTGGTTAAAATCGTATTTCAGTGGTTACATATAAAGCGACATGGCAAACATCAAGCTTTTTAAATATTTGAAGAACAGTCATTTTTATTCAATATTGTAATTTTATTCTCTAAAATATAATCTTCAGTTATTCTTTTAAAATTTTGAGATAAAGAATTTACCACTTTCCATACATTGGTCCTTGAAAAACACTCATGTTTTTTCCATATGCATAAATACTCCTAAATAGTCTTTTGTGTGATATTCTCTAGGAATAACAGATGGAAAATTTTAAATGGAAATAACTTAAAATATGACAATGACAAGTTCTCTTTAGAACTGGAACATAACAGCCTATGTCTTACCATTTCAAAAAGCCCCTGAGAATCATCTGCAAAGACAAGTACGGATAGTGAGCAGACAAGAGATCAGGATGACAGTTCCATTTGTGTTTATGCAGTCATCTCAAGGGAGGTTAATATGGTCACTTGTCAAGATCAAGGCCCACCTAGGTAACAAGGCTCAGATACACCCATGAAAGATTACCAAGGCTGGTTTAACTGTGGTGAGAAGAGCTACTCTAGTTAATTGGGACACCATTTTATGGCTTGGTTGCATGGGCCGAATAAGTAGGAGAAAGTGAGCTGAGTATTGAGTTGTTTTGTCATATTTTTTCAGAGCATCAGTGAGACAGATAACTATAGCAGATGGCTTATTGTGCATTTAATGAGCAGATCTAAAGGAATTATAGTTTTGTTTGCTTTAAATGGACTGTGCTATATGACAGAACAGGCCTCTCATAGAGTTTTGTACAGCATCCCCAGGTTGCCAAAGAAATCTCATGTGCCAAAAAATTCACTGGAAACTATTAATAAAAATTATTCCAAGGGATCTGACTTTTTGAAATTGACACTGAGAAATTAAAATTAAAAGTAAATTAGATGCTGTATACAGTAATAGCTAACTCTGATTAGTTTATTTTATATGATGTGTGATTATTTAGAATTTATTTTTGCTGTTTTGTTTTACAGACTTAATTATTTATTTATTTCCTCTATGTGCACGTGTTTATGCCTTAGTGTATATATGTGCACTTCTTTAGGGCAATGCGCACAGAGAATAGAAGGGATCCCCTGGAACTAGAATAACAAAGAAAGTGGGTGCTGGGAACTGGAAAATGTACAGCTGCTTTAATCATGGCATCACCTCTCCAGATCCTTAACCCTTCAGTTAAATATAACATTTAAAGTAATTAAAATTTAACATTCTACTAATATTTCCTACAAAGTACTAAGAAAATCAAAACATAAATCTATATTTGGAATTGCAACAGTTACAAAATGCATGACACTTTTTCCTATATTGTATCAGAAAAAGTTAATTCAATTGCTGGTAACTGGTTGGTTTTCATTATAACATTTTTTTTTCTCCATTCGTGTTTTCAAACTCAGTAGGAGTACAATATGTAAATTCAAATACAGGGTTTCAGTACTTCATTGGCAAGTTAGCCATCACAGAAAGAAAATAGAATGAAATTGAAAGTACAAAAATGCTTATAGAATAATCAAACAGGCAAATGTAAATCTCTGGTTTTATAATGTTTCCATGTTAACTAATGATATTGGCTCCCTTTATTATTAGCTTATCCTTTAATTCATAAAAGGAATGAGCATTTTAAGTGAATTTCTTTTTAAGTAATGAATGAGCTTTTCTTGTTTTCATCTATAATATGTTTTTCTTGTTCCATTACTTTGTTATTATTACAAGCTTAGTAGATATTTTCTAGTGTACATCACTGTTGCTCTTTCTTATTTTGACCAAGATTCCCTTCAATTGGCTCTTGTTCCTAACATTTCTTAGAAACTACATTTGACTTGATGCCCAATGATCTTCAATGTGCTCAAACCAATGGTCAGTTTTGAAAATAATTGAGCAAGAGAAAGATGGAAATTTTGAACCAAAGATATTAACTTGGTAACATTTTTCACATTTTTGTGAAATAAGAAAAATATGCTTCAGTGGCTCAAGTAAGCTCTGTAAGGAAACACATGATAGGAGAAGAGTCAGAGTGTTGGTGAATCAGTCTCTGTATATACAGTCCTGTATTATGTGGGAAATATCCACTTAAGTGAGTATATACCATGCTTGTCTTTCTGGGTCACTCAGGATGATCTATTTCCAGCCATTTGCCTGCTAATTTCGAGACTTCCTTATTTTTGATAGCTGAGTAGTATTCCATTGTGTAAATGTACCAGAGTTTCTTTATCCATTCTTCAGTTGAGGGGCATCTAAGTTGTTTCCAGATTCTGGCTATTACCAATAACGCTGCTATGAACATAGTTGGGCCAATGTTCTTGTTGTATGATGCAGCATCTTTCAGTATATTTCCAGGAGTGGTATGGCTGGGTCTTGACATAGAATTATTCCCAGTTTCCTGAGAAAGCACAAGATTGATTTCCAAAGTGGTTGTACAAGTTTGCACTACCAGCAGCAATGGAGTACTGTTCCCCTTTCTCCACAGCATCTCCAGCATGTGCTGTCACCTGAGTTTTTTATCTCCATCATTTGGATATGTGTAAGATGGAATCTCAGAGTCATTTTGATTTGCATTTCCCTGATAACTAGGTATGCTGAGCGTTTCTTTAAGTGTTTCATGGCCATTTGATATTCCTTTGCTGAGAATTCTGTTTAGTTCTGAACCCCATTTTAAGTGGGTTTGGTTTGGTTTGACCACTCTACCCCTATACTATGTTTTGTATTGTTTCTTTCTTTCCTTTTTTTTTTTTTTTTTTTTTTTTTAGCTAATGAGATTATGGGATGGTTCCCGAGTGTCTTGAATAAGGTTAAATACTAAGTAAGTAAAACCATCATGAAAAACATGAAGGAATTTTTACTAAATCAGAGTGAAATGGAGAGAGATGCTTTTACTGAAAGAGATGTTTATAGGCTTCATAGATTGTCAGAAAATTACACATATGTAACCAGGAAGGAAGAGCAAAGTCAGTTGTTGTACACATGTAGGGCGAGAGCACAACTCACTGCCTCTTTAAATTTCTAAGTTCAGCTGGCTATGTATAAAGCAATACTTACCATTTAATCTATTCACCTAGTCAATTTTGGTACTCATACCAAAATTCTTGACCTTTAGCTGCTGAGATGCTTCAAAGAGACTGCAGTGAGGGTCTCCTTTCCTTTTGAATCTCTTAATTTCCCCAGTGTTTCTGTCCTATCTCAGAAAGACTCTAAAGCTACTGAATCATACAATCTAAGTTGTATTGTTTTGTGATATAAGAGTTGACTCCCTATGAGTATATGTTTAAAAAAAGATAGAGCAATAAATGAACAGAGATGTGGGAGCACAATGGTTGCCCCCCTTTAAAGCAAAGCTGAAAGATTTCAGAATCTTAGACCCTATATATCAGTTTCTATATGGATGTGACATCTACTGATTTATACAGTGTTATTTATGTAGGAAAAAATATACATAGGTGTGCCAAAAATAAAATATTTTTTCTTATTTTCAGGCCATGTGACTTCACATAATGAGCAATGTTTAAATCATTATAATGACAGAATCCAGATGATGTAAACATTTTTTTTTTGTCAGTTTGTTATTATCTGTGCTAATGCGGTAGAGCAAGCCCAAGGGGCGGTAGCATCCATCACATTTGCTTTCAAAATAGTATGGTTTCTGATTTAAGAATTTCTACTGCTATAAACAAGCTCATCAAACTATCAAACTTTCCAAACCTGCATGTTCCCAACCTCCTGCCTGCCTGTCAGCTTAACACAGCACACCCACTCTTTCCCACTCCAGAGAGAATTAAGCAGGAGGATTAACCAATATGAAATAGATTATTTAAAATAAAGAAGCTCAATTTTTAATCCAGAAAATTTATTTCAATTCATGATTCTTTTATCCACTTTACTTATTTTTTTTTTCTGCTAAAGATTATCATTTTCCTTGACCTTGGAAGAGTAAACCCACAGTTCCAGGCCACATATCTATGCTGATGGAGGAAGAAGTTTGTACTTGTTAGTGTCTGTTAATTTGACAACCCTAGACATATCCTGGAAGAGGAAACATCCACTTGAGGAATAAGCTTGTCCTGTGGGCAAGTCTGTGGAGCATTTTCTTGACTGATTGATTGGCCAGGTAGCCCTGGATTCTCCTGAGAAAGCACACTGAACAAGCCATGGAGAGCAAGCTAAAACTTCACATTTTGCCAAGATTTCCAGCTCTACTCCTGCATGAGTTCCTGGCCTGACTCCCCTTGACAATGGACTGTGATCAGCACGTGGAAGGTGTTGCCTCTCACTTTGATTTACAGCATGGATTTTATCTCAGCAATAAAAATATATTAGTCTGTATTAGTTTTTTTGTTTTTGTTTTGTTTTGCTTTGCTTTGGTGTTTTTGTTTTTTGTTTTTGTTTTTGTAATAGGTAAAAACAAGTTATGGAAAAAGGGGGTTGTTTTGCCTTATTTGGTAGTAGAGAGATGACTCCTTCACGGCAGGAGAAAAACATGGCTACAGAAGCAGGAACCTAAGGAATCACATCTTTCATGACAAACAGTACTCAGAATAGACTAGAAGGGGTACTTGGCTTCATAGTCTATAGCTCACCAACTGTACTATACCTCCTCAAGCAAATCTACCTCTCTTAAGACTTCCCAAACAGCACCAACTGGACACCAAGTTTTCAGATGTCTGTGGCTACAGAGGACATTGCTCATTCAAACAACAACTGAGTCATTCAAGGGTCATTGTATAAACTAGGCTATACCATATGGTACAGGATAATCACACTACAATACAGAGATTGATGCACCAATCAAGGGCCATGTGTGAGGTGGACCTAGACCTCTCTGCTCAGGTTTAGTAGATAGGAGGAAGAGTCTCCTTGTGGGTCTCACAATACAGGGAATAGGGACTATTTTGTCGTGGACTCTGGCCCGCTAATGTTGATCAGTCCCCCATGGCAGCGCATCCTTGCCAGGACACAGAGGAAGAAGATACAGGTAGTACAGATGAGACTTAATAGGCTGAGGCCAGATGTTAGGGGAGGAGGGCTCCCTTTTCCGAGGACTAGGGGAGGGATCAGAGGCAATGAGGGAGGGGCCTACAATCTGGATGAGAAGAATTCAAACTGCAGAACAAGCAGGTAACTTAGATTGCTAATCCCACTACATGGGAATAGCTCTGAGACTGGCTGAGACATGAATGTCTAAGCATAGACAATGATTCTTGTTGGCTACAGAACCCCTGTGATTATTATTATATGCCATTCCTCACACAGCATGAATGAAGATTTACAGATGTCTTTCCTCTACTCATACAAAGACCAGACTTAATTGTTCCGTGCATCATGCACACCTCATATATTTATAATTTTAGGACTGCCTATTGCTTGTGAGAAATTATATGTCTTCAGAACAAAAGAACTGAACACTGGCTCTGTATCAGACATTAGAGGATTCATTCCTCTGAGCATGCAGGACACTAATATCCTGCATCTTTCATGCTCCAGCACCAAGTGTTTCAGTTGCTGTTCCTCATCAGAATAAAACAGCTCACAGGACACCTTCAGAGCAAGCTTCCAATGACAACTTGTCCAGCTTTTCAGATTGTCCCACACAGAACTTTAATTAAGCCTGGAATTTCTCAACATTTAGAAACTGGACCACGAATGCTATTCCTATCTTGTTTAACAATTTTTCCCAATTTTATTTGAGTCCCTACAAAGGTATTTTTTGTCCAAAATCAGCAAGAAGAAGCCTTACGAGAAACATGTCCCATTTCCCTTAAAGAGGGTTGGGTAGGTTTTTGCTTGCTGTCTTGGGCTATAGATGTTTATTTTTTTTTCTTTTTCTTTTTAGATGTTAATTTTCATTGGAAGTAGGTTATAAGCTATTGTTGGACTTAATTCTGATAGAAAACAAGGTTGTACTCAAGGATATCTTCCCTTTTGTTTATTGTTCTACCTTAGGTTTGGAGATAAGGAGTGAAAAGAAGGAAAGAGGACTATAGAAAAATATAGGGATGATAGGACAAAGAGTAGATTATTGAATCTCCTCCTCAGTTTAATGCCTTAATTGCTACTCACAAGGTTATTTTTAACTCACTAGTATGGAAACTTGTATATTGATGCAAAATAAGTTTAATGTTGTACATTGGTATAGACTTCAAATTTAGGATTATTATAAACACACATTATACTTATTCCTACTCTCATATGAGGATTATATACATACAACTGAATTATAATAAAACGTATACTTCCGATACCTTGAAAGTGCTATTGAAGGCTGTGTAGGATAATTAAGTAATACAAGCTAATTGTTAGTTGATCAAATCACGGTCATATCAATTACTAGTCTATTTTTATCACAGCAATATACATCCTAGGTTTAACAGATAGATATGATTCTATAGATAGATAAGAAAATAGATGAGGTCTTCAAAAACCTCAGAGGCATACATAATATGGCATTTAAAGATGTGATCATTATTTTAAAGATTCTTTGACAGTAAAACTGGTTAATTCCTAGCAATGCTCAGCCTACTTCAAAGATGATGAGCATCAATGAACTTCCTTATAGAGATGGCTTCAAACATGGCAATCCAGTCACTGGGCAAAATGTCCATGTGTTTGCCCATACAGAATTCTGTCTAAAAAGGGGCAAGTTTGGATGAAGGCAGAGTTGATGGTGAAACTCTGCCAAGACAGGGTAGGAAAGTCCTCACTAGTTCCTGCCTCACAAATATGTCTGTCAGATATATTGGGACAAAAGGCTGAAGATGGTGCTCCAACTTTATAGAGAGTTTTGGGTGACTGTTCAGGCAGCAAACTGTCCCTGTCATTTTCTGATTTTGGAAATTGCTAACCTGTACTTCCTGTCTACTAAGATAATTAACTTTATTCCTACTCAAGTCTCTGATGGGGTTGAAGACCAGATAGTTTATCTCTACAATTAAGCTGAGTTGTTTATAAGTTTAGATGTTTTTAGATCTACATAGATGTGTTAAGGTGATAAAGATGAGATATGATAGATATTGATTTATACTCAGAATTTTATATGCACCAAGATAAGAAAGATGTTTCCTTTAAGGTTCCAAATACAAATAACCACAACACTGGGAATGTAACATTTTTATAATTTCTGAATGTTTCATGGTTCTTCTTGCTGTAGGCAGTTTATTGTATATATGTGTAATAATATAAAAGTATATGTAAAATAAGAAAATAAGTAAAAATTAAAAGCAAAAAAAAAAAAAACAGGCTATCATCTTGCCCCAAAAGAAAAGTTATTATTTTCAAAATTGTATCTCTAGCTGTCTTGTAACTATGAGTCATTAAGAGAGAGAAACACAGCCTCTACTTGGAAGCAACTACTTGGCTTCTATCTTTTATTTTTTATGGAGAGAGAGTTATAGTTTCCAGTGTAGTGCTGTTAGCTTCCTCCCCTCACCACTGTGCAAACGTCATGTATCCTCCAATTAAGCTCCCTTTGTTTAGAGTCCTTGCTTGGAACTCCACAGTAACAGAAATGATGTCACATTGACAAAGGAAGTAGTGATTCTGGCTACTCACACAGTTTCTTAATTGGTTGAAAAATCTGACTCAACTTTCCTCCTCATATCCATGCCCTCTCTGCCCTCTGCCCCTTTCATCTAGGTTATCTGTTGGAATAACAAGGTTATTGGGTAGCAGATATGCTGCTGGTACTGTCCCTGAATCAACTACTCTGTATTATCCCAGCCTCTCCTCTGTGTCTTTCTGAAGTCAATGACATGCTTTTTCACTTTCTTCAGTATTGAAGGTGGCTTCCTTTTTCAATAGGTTTTTCTTGGCAAAATGGAAATTAAAGAGAGAAAGGAAAAAACAGAACAACAATTAAGGACTCTCTTTCTCTCTCTCTCTCTCTCTCTCTCTCTCTCTCTCTCTCTCCTCTCCTCCCTCTCTCTCTCTCCCTCCTCCTCCTCTCTCCTCCTCTCTCTCTCTCTCTCTCTCTCTCTCTCTCTCTCTCTCTCTCTCTCTCTCTCTCTCTGTGTGTGTGTGTGTGTGTGTGTCTCCCCTAAGCTAGAACACTTGTTTCACTGTTCATCTTTCTATGTGCTTCAGGACTGAGAAGATTAATTGTCTCCATTTTTACTTGATTAAGAAGATTGTGTTCCTGAATTTGATCATATAAAAATAAATGTTTTAAAAATAATAATACAAAGCAAGATAAGTTGTACGTAATACATTCTCCATTTTCAGTTGTTGAACCACACAGTTTCCTCTGACATCATGCCAATTATACTGTCTCAAATGTGGAAGAACTAATTTTATGACTAGTCATCATTACGTAACTTTTATTGTATTCAGTTTCACTTATAATTATACAGCACTACTTTTCTTACTCTGTTAAGTTATTTGTTTATACAAAATATATAATAAATCATGTCTTATATAGGCAGACAGTGAAATTATTACACTAAACCTAACTGTATATCTGTGTGTTCTTCATCAACTCAAAATGAATATTGGTGTTTTATATTTAGAATATCGCTATTGATTTGTATCTTTCTGGTCTGATGTCTGAATGAGGCATCTCTGTAATCAAAGACATGAATCAAATTTAAGTAGGTTATATTCATAATTATAATTGATAAGTAATCATTAAGGAGAAAATATAATTTTTAGAAAAATAAATTATTTTATGAAAAATTTACATGAATATAGTCTAGAAGCTAGTAAAATGTTGTGGGTTTGTCCTCATTTTAAAATTGTCTAACTTCAATATACTTGTTATGAAATTAGTAATAATAATGATCAAATTTTAAGAATGAATAATAAATCACAAGTTAAACTTGAGATACTGAATGTCTATGTAATAATTTCAAAGAAAAACAAAAGAAATTTGATAAGGCAAAATTATCATAATTATAGAGACAAGCAAAAATATCAGAAATTCCCAGATTATTGAGATACCAATGTGTTTGGAGACTCTATATAGTGAGCAATTCTGTAAGTAAGCCAAATTAGAATTTTATATTTTAATTATTACCTTAATGCTGCTAAACAAAAATTTTTAATTAAAACATTAATTTTTTAATAAAATGTACTTACTAGTTGAAAAACATGAAAACTAGAAAGTGGCACAGTTTGTAATTTTCAGTGTGTAATGTGTAAAGGACTTCCATGTGGAAAGGCGTGGTTCTCAATTGATGAAGATAGAAAACTTTCGCAAAGCAACTTGGTTTGTATGTAGGCATTTTCCCTCAGTGTAGTAAGTTATTTACTAAAAATTGATGCACATTAAGAGAAATGACTTTGTAGATAATAATGAAATGCTATACTGGAAATAGAAAGACGAAGATTGGAGGGACAAACCACAAAAACTAGAGCCCGTGGTTGTATAGAATAGGAATTAGGGAGGGGCTGAAGAGATGGCTCAGCAATTAAGATCACTGATCTGTCATTTAGAAGACCCTGCTTTAATGCTCTGTAACTCCTATTCTAGGGGATCTTACACCCTCACACAGACTTGTATGTAATCAAAACAAAATGTACATAAAACATAAATTTATAGAAAAGAATAGAAATTAAAAGTTTATAGACTTGTGTGATTTTAGTTCACTCTTTAAATACAAAGCACATTATTCATCAGACTTTAAAAAGGGCTAATCTAAGTCACTTTTATAAAAAAAATAATTAAGACATTTTAGTAATGTAATAATGTTAAGTGCATCAAGTTGGGTCCCAAAGGCAAGTGAGTGTTCATAAATGCAATCCAACATCTATAATAAACAATCCTTATTGCATTGATTCTGATTTTCTTTATTTTTCTCCTTTTGTTTGCTTTTTGGTTTTTTTTTTTGTGTGTGTGTGTTTTGTTGTTGTTTTGGTTTTTTTGTTTTTGTTTTGTTTTTTGAGACAAGGTTTCTTTGTGTAGCCTTGGCTGACCTGGCCTCACTTTGTAGACCATGTTGGCTTTGAACTCACAGCAATCTGCTTGCCACTGCCTCCAAAGTGGTGGGACTAAAGGCGTGTGCCACCACAGCTGGCAACTGATCTGACCTTCATAGTATACCTTTTTTAGTATGATAATTTTTTTCTGCTTTTACTTCTATTTGTACTCCCATTGCAATATCATGTTGGCAAATCCAGCTTCTCTTTATTATTTTTATTTGTGAGGCTTGAGACAAGCCTCATCTTTAATCTCACAATTTCAGTTAAAGAGAGGCACAATTATCTGTCCTCTAAATCCTTTTCTAATACATCACACATCATGCGGAGATATTCTCCCTCTAAACCTTAGATTATGTTAAGTGACAGGTTTAACCTCATCTAGTTCATCTGAACTAGTATCCGGGAACACTTGTTAACTCAAGAACACCATCTGAGCCAATTACTGTCTACGGAAAACATTATGGGACAAAAGCAATGTTAAGGCAACAGTCGAAAATTTTTTTGTTTGCAAGTTGCCTCAACATTGTAGATAGGGATATTTTTATGCCCAGTAAATTCAAAGGGACAAAGAAGTTGACTAATAAAGTGAGTGAAGGAGACCTAGTTGAGTGATGCAATAACAGTAACAGAACAGCCCAAATATTAACATGTATACAGCACTGTAAATGCCTGGCTTTTAGTACAATTAAGCCTTAAAGATAGTGAGAGTGATTTAAATACATTATAAAGTTCCAGTCTTCTCTCTCTCTCCTGTAGCTATCTGAAAATAATCAGACGCCATGTTTTTATATTCCTCTTGACATTTAAAATGACCAACTCTTAGATTATTTTTCTAGTATGAGATCATGTTTGACACAGACAGGCTATCTACCCTGAGCTTGAACGGCCAAGATTTTATCTATGTCTAATTATGTTTTTTTCTAATGTTCTTCTTACTCTGTATTATTTTCATAAAATGATCTTAGGATATTTGCCCATGACAACCTACAGGAATGGTCTCAAGCCATTTGTTGACATTGTAGCCTCAAAGAGAAAAGATGGAAAGCCTCTAAAGATAGGAAGGAGCCTCTGATGTTGCATGGAACAGATAATGTTTTGTTTGCTACATACTATTTGATGTATAGATTCATGGCATCGTGTCTTTATCTTACAACACTGACACTGCTGCCAACTCAACTTTCTGTCCCTCAAGAACAACCCAGAGCAATGGTTGGCTCTATCAGTTCCCCATACAAAAGTAGATAATCTAAGGAAAGGAAGGCACTACAAGGCTTATACTTATCTCCAGAAGGACCACCCTCAAGAATCAAGGCTTTTAAATCCACATTACTCACTGTCTGAATGATGGGATGAACTGTGAATGAACAGTACTTTTATGTGGGCGTATATATCCTATTTTGTTTATTTCTCCCCTTAAAAATCATAGGACAGGAAAGAATTTCAGTCCCTGTCTTAACCAAAGTTCTTATATGGCAACTTAGCAGACAATGGTACTGAGACACAGGAATTTGCCGAGGTGTAAGGTGTGGATGACTATTCCAGGAGAGCTTCATCCCACATGACACCCTCAGCACCACTCTAGACAGAAGGATCACAGGGCCAGCCATACTCAGATACCATGAATAAACTCAGAGTTTATAAAGCCAAAATATTAATTTCATGCAGAGTAGAGCATTGTGTCATAGAAATGTCTGGAAGCGGAGAATGCTTTGCTCCTACACTCTATCCGTGACAGCAGCCTCAAGCCTAATGCACTGTGCATGTGAAATTCAGAGAACACAGAGGACAAGTAAGTAAATTCTGTTAAACCCCAAGTATTATGAATTCAAAATAAACTCATCAATAAAACTGCAATGAATTAAGCGAGGAGAGTCTAAGGTACAGTTATTTAAAACTGTTGGTGAGTGCTTTTCCAGTTACTTTTATTAAGTACTGTTTAGTGAGTGGAGGTGTCACTTGCTTCTGGCATGTTTGGAAATTTTTGATGATGAAAGTGGTTTTCAAGGTTTTTACAATAATGAAATTTGATGATTGGGAAAAGGTACCTCACTGAAGGAATTGATTGATCTATTTTCTGAGCTCTCCAAATACTGGTTTTGCTCATTGCAAATCTATACTGGTCACCACAGGAGAAGTGACTTTATGGATTTATCTGCCAAATCAACCTCTAGTACTTCATTCTGGTTTTTGAGTGTATGAAACATTTTATATTAAATATGGACTTAAAAGGACGACAGGGAAAGAAGACAGGAATTCAAATTCAGCCAACTTGAATGAACTAAAGATGTGTAAAAATACACTTTTTACAATACTGTAAAGAGAGAAATAAACAAAGTGGAAGGGGAAAATCTACACCCAGGCTTCTTCTCCAGTCTTCGTAAACACGGCATGCATAAGCTCACCCTTGACACACAAGTGCCAACAATAGTAATGCACTTAAAATATGAATTGTTAAATATTTTAGATCAATTATGTGACTAGAACCAAAATGTATACATTGTAAAGATAATTGGAATAGCATCAAATTGCACTACCTAAATCAAATAAAAAATATCCTAAAGCTCTGCTTAGAGAGCCGGAGTCACAATGAACGAGAACATCTGAATAGAGTAAGAATGTGCAGGGAATCAAATCAATAATCCAGACTTCCCATAAAGAGCAGTCCAGAAACAGATGACTTTAAAGGGAATTTCTTCCAAAGATGTAAAAATGATCATCGATCCTCTAAATTATTCAAACAAGATTGCAGAATATCAACAGTAAAGTGATTTTGAAGCAAACATTCCCTTGATTCTAAAGTTAGAAAGAAAAACACAATAAAAGTAAGTAAAAATCTCTCTTCAAATTATTAACTCAGAATGCTTAATAAAATTAAACTGAATAACCAACAGATCACACCCTTTGAACACCTATAATTACTTTAGAATACAATATTGTTATTGTTAATATACAGGACTCGATGTCATATAGCCACCATTTTACAAAGTCTTAAATTTTTAGTATAATTCAAAGAGATGTGCATTTAGTATATGACATATTTCAAAGTTTGAGTTGTGATTATTGCTAGGTTAATATTATTACAAAATCTTACAATGCCTCCAGCCCACAGTCAGCCAAGAGAATGCCAGTTTAAATAACACATGGTCACAAAAAAATCTTTTTATGGGTTATAATGCTTGTGGGCTACACATAATTTGTAAATTATGCTAATATTTTAGATCAGTTAAATGGTATATAATCCTACCATAAGAGGAGAAATATCTGTACATTGTATTTACATGTTAAAGTAATGCATGATTACTTTAATCATTACAAACAAAACACTAGTTTTTAAAGTTTAACACAATACCACAGTGACCACTCTCAACTGCAAGAATAAATAACATTGTATAATAAAGCTTACATATAAAATATCAAGAACTGATGTCATACTCAGTGTTGTAGGTTTTCCTTTAATGAACATGAAGAAAACAAAGATGCTCACTTTCTCTAAATCTACTAAACATCTTATTAGAAATTCGGCTAGAGCTAGTAGGCAAGTTAACACACAAGTCATCCAAATTTGAAAGAAACTATGGGTCATTGTTTTAATATACAGTCAAAATGAGGTTATAAGATGAAAACTCTCACAGGAGGAAAAACAAAAACCTATTAGAAAATTGCACAGTATAAAATTGATATGGGGAAAATGAATTTCATTTCTACATTTTAACTAATAATTTAAAAATGAAACAAAGATATAATTCTATTCAGTAAACCTAGACCCCCTGTTCAGATCTAACCAATGGACATCCCGTTCTTCATGGTTGTGGGGAAAACATGAACTCCCCCTTGTGTGCAGGCATGGGCGCACTCAAAAAAAGAGAAAGCAGGCTATCCAGATGTGACCTGATAGGCTGTGGTCTTTTGATAGGGGAGGAGGTCCCCTTCGGTCAGAGGTCTAGAAGAGGGGATTAGAACAGAAGGAGGGAGGAAGGGTGAGAATGGGAAGATACAAGTGAGGGGATAACAATCTTATGTAATCTGGTTAAATGACAAAAGTAACCCCTAGAAACATGTTTTAGTTTGTAGCAAATACTTAATGATGAGGCATAATTTATCAAAAAACCAGAAGGCATAAGGAACAGACTCAGAAACAAGGTGAGATGGCTCATAGATTAAGAAATTATAGGCATGTTAAAATACATTTTACTTCAGGGAGATATTTTTTTATGTAGTGCGTGTTTGGTTTAGTACCTGAAGTGAGTACTAGGTTAAAAACCCTAAGACTATAAACTTTGCTGCAGAGGCACACACCTATAATTCCAAAGCTCCTATGATGTGCTCAGAAAACTGACAGGCAAATCTCTAGTATCTGGAAGTCTACATATACTGCTGGAGGCAAAGACCAACAACAGAGATTATATCTCAAAAAAAAAGATGGTGGTGTCCTCTGCCTACCACACATGTGTAATAGCAGAACAGTATTCTGGCAGAATCACATGTGTACACACACACACACACACACACACACACAAATACACACACATATACACACAAAACCACACACACATCTTATAAACATATGCACATATCATACAAAGTACAAAGAAATTTAACTATAAAAATCTCTAAAGATAAAAATAAAATAACTCAGGAAAACATGACTGATTAACCAGGAAGGCCTAATAGCCATGTATCAAGAGAGAATACATAGAATTATTTATTGGCATAAAGACTCTTGTTTTTATAGTGCACATGTGATATTTTTGTCAACTTAACACAAGTTCAGTTTCTCTTTGAAGAAGTAATCTCAGTTGACAAATGTCTCCATCAGCCTAGTGTTTATAATTATTGATACCATAGAGCACAGCCTACTGCAGGTAGAGTCACCCTGAGCACGTGGTGCTCGACTTTATTTTATAAAGCAAGCTGAGGAAACGTTGGGATCAAGCCAAAAGGAAGCATTCCTACAGGATCTCTGCTTCAGTTTTTACTTCCAGGTTAATCCCTTCAGATCTCAGATGGACAGAAACCTGTAAGCCAAATAAAACCTTCACTAGCAAAAGTTATTTTTGACATGTTGTTTTATTACAGCAATTGAAAGACACTAAGGTAGGAATTGGTGCTACAACTATGACAGAAATTAACATCATGTATTTGAGAGGATTGTGGAAGTGTTTTTGAAAAGCCGTTAGTGAGGAAAACTTATCGGGGTGGAGAGTAGGCATATAATATGGAGTTCTGACTTGGGAAGTTTCAGAGGAAAGTTTGAAAGTGCCAAAAAGACTCTATGATGCTGTCCATCTGATATTTTGTCTTAAGAAACTGTCCCCCACCCACGCCTTGGTCATCTGGGGCTGAAAAATCAGCTATGATTAGCAAACATACAACACTACTGAGGTAAAACCTTCACTTGGATATTCGATGATGACAACCTGGGACTGAGAAATCAGTTGTGGTTAAGAAAGGACTGTTACTATTGGGGCAAATTATTCTGTTGACTTTTTCCGCGGGGATGGGACACAAAAACTGTGACATAATGAAGGCCAACATTGCATCTCATTCACGATGCCAAATTTGGCAATGCATAAGATTCCTTGGCATATTGCTGGTATTGGTGACATGAGAGCTTCAAGATTGGAGCAGCTAAGGAGAACAACTGATGCTTGACATTGTGAGAGATCAGAAAATGAATATTAGTGCCACTGATAAAGCCACAGCCATGTTAAATTGGCATCCACAGAATACTGAAGATGTCAAGACTGTTCAGTGACAAAGACAACAGGGAGTGAATGTGGAGTGGAGTTGGCGTAAGCCTATAAGGCAAGCTATTTGTGCTTTGAATGAAAAATCAAAAGCACTGGACCATAGAATATTGTGAGTAAATCAAAACACTAGACAGTAAGTTATTTACACCATTAGAATTTGGCTTTTCTTTTATTTGTGATTCTGCTGTTTTTTTCCTTGAATAAGAAGTATATAACCTAATATTTATTCTTTTGGATCCCATAGTTTAGAGACTTTCGGCATTTAAGCATACATTTTGACATACTAAATTTGTAAGTATTTGCGTATGTAGAAGTCCATGAAAATTTTAATGTCATACTATGTTTCATATTTTGATATAATTTAGGGGATGAGCAAGGAAGAAAGGTTATGGTTTAGTTGTGATATATTCCTGTCTCAAGTTGACAAGGGATGGCTGCCTGACTCAAACACAGAGATCATCGCGGGACTGCAATTGAGAAAAGGCCGGCCTACATCAGTGGCCTGTGGAAAGGTCTGGTGTGTATTTCCTTGATTAATCATTGTGGGTCCAGGTCACAGTGAGTGGCACCGTTCCTTGGCAAAAGATTCTGGGTTGTATTAAAAACAGTCTGAGCAGGCCATGAAGACCAAGTCAGCGGACAGCATCCCCTAGAGTCCCTGTGTTGGTTTCTGGCTCCAGGTCTTGCTGTCCATTACCTCCTTGGTGCCCACGATGATGAACTATAACCAAACTATAGCAGCACTTTCCTCCTGTGCTGTTTTTGCTCACAATGTTTTATCAAAGTGATAAAAAGTAGCTAAGACAAATACTGATCTCTTTTTCCTTGGCTCAGTAACGAATCTGCTTTCTATATTTTTACAAATGACCGAATTGTGGGGCTGATGGTGAGAGGAATGCTTGTTTGTGTGACATCATAAGTCTTTAAAACCAATGCCTCTGTGAATTTTGAAACAAACAAACTAAACACTTTTTATTTGTATTTCAGAGGCATAGAATTTGAGACTTGTAAATAATTGTGTAACATGAAAGAAGACAAAGATATCAATATAGTTTTTCTGTTAAATAAATCAAACATGTTCTAAATAGTTGCTGTATTCCATGTCATTCATTTTAAAGATAATGATAACAACTATGTTTATAAATTAATATATCTGTACATATTTATCATATAACCATTATACTTTATTTTTATTATAATTTAATTTTTAAAATAAATATTATCACATGCATTAAATAAAGAAAATGTCAGCTCATAGATTTTTTTCCACATTATATTAGACATTTAACAGTGTGAAAAGTCAACACCCTCCTTAAGGAACAGTATTTTAGGTATATTTAAACACAAAGACCAACACAAGTTCTTTCTCTAAATGTTCTAATCCTTTAAAGGATGTCAGTTTCCTCTGGGTTGTTTGTTTGTTTGTTTGTTTGTTTTGTTTTGTTTTGTTTTTGGTTGGTTGGTTGCTTTGGTTTGGGACTGTTTTTTTTCTTTTTTAGAGTCAGCGAAAGTTTATTCTTTTTTATTATTATGTTCCTTTTCTAACATGTACATGTATATTATTACACATGAATAAAATAAAATACATAAATCAGGAAGAACCATGAGAAAATTAGGAATTATATAAATATTACATTCATAGTGACTTGGTTATTTGTATCTGGCAAACATGAAGTAAACATCTTTCCTATCTTAGTAGGTCCAAAGTTCTGAATGAAGATCAATATCCATCATATCTCATCTCTATTAACTTAAAATATCTATATTGATGAAAAAACATCTTAAACCCTAACTTACTAAGCTTAATTGTAAGGCTGAACTCCCTGGTTTTCAACCCCATCAAATAATTTAGAAGGAATAAAACTTAAATAACTGAATGAAGCAGCAGTGCAGGTTAACAGCTTCCAAAATGAAAAAAATGACTGAGACAGTTTACTGCCTGAACAGTTACCCAACACTCTCTATAACATTAGGGTATCATTTTCGGCCTTAGAGTCCAATATATAGGACAGGCATATTTGCAAGCCAGGAACTATTGAGGACCTGCTTATCCTGTCTTGGCAGAATTCAGCCTTCCACTCTGCCAACATCTGAGCTTGCCCATTTTTAGGCAGAAATCTATCTGTGGCAGAAATGAGGACATTTTGCCCAGTGGCTGGTTTGCCACATTTGAATCCAAACTATAAGGAGGTTATACAGAAATATAAAAGGAGGCTAGAACAAAAGATAGGTTACTGAGTCTATTCCTCATCTTGATGCATTAATAGTTACTCACAAATAGGTTATTTTTAATTCAGTGGTATTAAATTTTGTATATTGATACAAATCATAGTCACGTCAAAAACTAGTCTAATTTTATCACAAGAATATATATTGTAGGTCTAATAGATAGATATGATTCTATGAATATATAAGGTAAAATGGTTAAATAAGGTCTTCAAAACCTTAGAGACCTATAGAATACGGCATTTAAAGGTATTTTTATTATTCTTTGACAACAAGACAAGTTAACTCCTGCTAACTCCCAGCCTGCCTCAAAGAAGATGATGATTCTTTTTTCTTTTCTTTCTTTCTTTTTTTTTTTTTTAATTACTGAAAATAGCCTAGTGGGATTGCCATATGGTGAAGGTTAATCAAGGAAGTTTAGTATTTTTAAGGGTTAAACTGACATTAGAACATTTGTTCAGTGGTAAACAAGCAGTTTCATTCAGTTTAGTAATGTGAGGCAAGATTCATATTAAAAACAAAAGTTCTCTCTTTTGAGAAAAAAACACTCTTTTCTCTAGAGGAGAGCCAAGTGTTAATGCCTATAAGTGTTCCAAGAGAGAAAAAAACACACCGTAAAACAAATTAACAAACAAAAAGAAAAAATCAAAGGAAAGCTTATCATTCTTTGATGATTAAATTTTAATAATACCAAATAAATAGTAAATAATTGAAGTCAGCAACAACAAGCTCATTAGCCCTACATATAAACTTGTGTCTTAGAATATAGGTTTTCAAAACACATGGTTCTTATTCATGTAACTTACTGCTTACACTACCCAGTATACATTATTGGGAATTCAAAATATAATTTTTGCATATGTATTTCATTTGTTAAACATGTATGTATGTTTATGGATGTGTATCAAGGAATAAATTATATGGATAATCACTATACCATAGTTTTTCATATGTAGAAAGCACAATTTAGAAATACAGTGTTCTGTTTGTTAATTTCACAGTTTATGGTGTCAACTCTAACTTCCACTAGTAGCAACATGACAAATTGGAAATGAGCATTTTCAATTATTTTCAATCTTGTTTTCTCTCAGAATTTAATAAGTTTGCAGGAGCAAACTTACACTATCACACTTTCCCTCCCTGTTGAGTTCTCAATTTTGATTCCCCAAAGGTGAGATAAAGGAAGAATTATGCTTTAGTTGAAAACACAGACATAAAAAAAAAAATACACTTCCTTCATAAGAGTCCTTCTTTCGATATTTAATATGGCTTTCACTTTGAGCTATTATGCCTAATAACTTTTGGATTTTATTAATGTAGTGACCATTTCCATCTCTAGGAATTTGAAGTTAATAATATATGAAAACAAGATTGTAGAATGAACTTCAATTATAGCTATTAAAATTGCTTTTTAAATAAAATGACAATGATGTTATTTATTATTTGTGCTAATTTCATTATAAAACTTAAAGCTTTTTGTGGGTTGCCTGGGTGAATTGAGGATAGATCCACTTGTGCTCCAGGCTGTGGGGTCTCTTCTGGTCTTGAAGACCCAGATGCTGGTGTATTTGTAGCCTACATCTCCCTCTGAGACCCAGAGTTAAGAAGTTGAATAGCCTTCAGGACATGCTGTTAGTCCTTAGAGCCTGTGACTATGGCTGCAGGACCCAGGGGGCATGTGGCCTAAAGCTGGCTCATGCTCCAAAGTTGTGAGGAGAGCAGAGACTGCCTCTGACATGAACTCTGGTGCCCTTGATTTGATCACTTCCCCTTGGTGTGGCGCCCTGGCCAAACACACAGAGGAAGGTGAAGCAGGCTTTCCTAATGAGACCTGATAGGCTGTGGTCATGTGGTGGGGGAGTAGGTCCTATTCAGTTAGAAGTCTAGAGGAGGGGAATAGGGTGAAGAGGAAGGGAGGGTAGGACAGGGAAGATACAAGTGAGGAGATAACCATCACAATGTAATCTGAATAAATTATTATAAATTTTAAAAACAGCAGGCTACCAAGAAGAGACTTGATACCCTGTAAGCATACACAGGGGGAGGAAGTCCCCCTCAGTCACAGTCATAGGGGAGGGGAGTAAGGGGAAAATGGGAGGGAGGGAGGAATGGGAGGATACAAGGGATGGGATAACCATTGAGATGTAATATGAATAAATTAATAAAAAATTTTTAAAAAGTAAAACGTGTAATACTTATATTGACAAAAATAAAAAAATAAAATGAAATAAAAAATTAAAATAAAAACAGAAAAAGACTGAAAGGCTTAGTCAGCATATTGTGTTGCATATTCTTCATAATTTGATGTGCCCGATAAGAATGTACACACAGTAATTCAGATAAAGATTTGCACTGGTCAGAATAAGAAACTCATCGTCAAGGAAAATCTTGGAGCTTCCATACTGTGATACAAATTTAAAGCCTATTTTGTAGGTGATGTGGATAAACTTTGAGACTAAATAGTGAGAGGAGACCAAGCACTTCAGAAGCATTGACATTGAGCTAAAGCTCAACAAAATTCCAAGTATGTCATAAATTCACCTTTGAAGGCATTGTAGAAGAAGGACAATATCCTAAAGGCAGGAAATAGCATCCTACAGTGAGAAAATGATGTCATTCTTCATGAATCCTTTGGAAGGTGATGCTTATCAACCTCGTGCCTAGGTCTATACTGCTGCCTTGTGTTGCAATTAGTGAAATTTATAGATTAGGTTCAGTGTATTGATAAGTGCTGCAAAGATGCCTAAAGGCTGGCTGCAAAGGAGTTTGCAGAACAATACAATTTCTATTTGTCAAGTTTTGTTATGGAAAGATCCAGAAATGTACATGCTCTAACTTATGATGTACCACAGGCTAGCTTTCATGGCAACCTGCTGCAGAACTGTAAACTTAACTCAGAAATGTGTGGCCTTTTGCTGTTTTTGGTCATGAAAGGACATTTGTAATTAATATTGAACTATGGAAATCTCAGCTTTTTGTAGCAATGAAATAAGGTTGGACTTTCTTGGATAAAGGCTGTTAAATTTTTCAAAACCCTAAAACTTAGAAATTGTGAATGTGCTTGTGCCTGAGGTTTATAAGTGTATGCAGCACATACATTCCATATTTAGTGAGATGATCCTCCTATTCCTGAAAAGTGAATCCATGTCAGCATTACACAGGTTACAGGTATCCCAAATTCTTTCAATTATAGCATGCCAATATTTTAGACACCATAAGCACATAGTAATATACATATGCTTCTGATTTCATTATGTGACTCTTCGCTTTTTCATGTTCTCTGAATATCATTACATAGGAAAAACCTGTTTGATTTGGGTAAGTTATTTCTGAATTTCATCTACCCATCAACACATTCTTCTTATTACTTCAGTTTACTGATAATGCCACTTAACAGGAAGCCTTTGGAAAATTCCAGTGGGAGGAGAATTATGACCTGGCACTTGTTTTGACGAATGTGTAAGCAATACAGTGACAGACATATAGGATTTATTGTAAAATAAAGACTAAGGCATTGAAGGCAGGAATAAAGGGATGAAAAAGAGAGCGGGAGCAGTAGTTGCCAGGACCAGGATATGGTTTGTAAGTTGAAGTACAGCACTTCCCAACAAGGAACATGAAGCATTGTATCATAATGTATGGATGCTCTCACTGTTTTGATACAGACACTATACGGACATGCTTACTATTGGCTAAGAAGTAGTGTACTGCATGAAGCATGAGCTTTTGTAATGAAAAGTTTATTTTTTGAGCATCTTATTATTTCGGTTCATAGGAAGATACAAACATCACAGTGTTGTTTGGACAGGGAGTAGAGTTTCATGTGTAACTGTGAAACTGGAATCATAAATCTGTCTGATATAACATTACAGGTAATATCTTAAGTCATGCAACTGTAGTTAAGTATTCCAAGCTTTAGGCACAAATATAGAAGAATTCAGAAAAATGGCTCACATGGAATATTGAATAAAAGTAACAGAGAGAGAGAGAGAGAGAGAGAGAGAGAGAGAGAGAGAGAGAGAGAGAGAGAGAGGCAAAGCTGAATAAAAAACACATTTATACAATGGTTATTTTTGTTTGCAGCTATGAATAGAAGAATATAGATTATGAAGAAAAGCATACGTACTATATCCTAAGAGACAACAGTGAAGAACTAAACATTGCTACTACCAGTTAAAGTTCAACATGTGAATTGCTAGTTACACTTAATGAGCACATATTATTATAGTTTACACATCTCTGTGAATTTTTAATTTTCCTACTATGATACTCTTTTCAAAAAGTCCAGGAAAAGTTGTTTCTCGGGTCAATTTTTTTCTGATACTCTATGTGTTTCATGCACAGTGTGCACTCATTCATTTTATTTCCTTTAGGAAAGACTGAAAATGAAGAAGTTTCTTTAAGATTTCCAGTTTGTGTTGCACACACTGGAACTCTGCTAGATGCTCTCTCTCTCTCATCTCAAATCATTAGTATTTTGGAGAAGTTCTGGCTTCAAGACTGACAGGAACAGAAGTCTGAACTTTAAGTAAGGTTTACTTTCATTTGTGTCCTCTCCAGGCACAATGTCTGTTCATACACATGCTTAGCTTAAACATTTGTGGAGATTTAAGAAAGATGAAGTTCAAAAGCTGAATTCAGTTAAACTTAAATTATCTATTTAAGAGAGCATTTCTATTTGACCCATTTCATTCTATTTGCATAACAGATAACACTATAAATCTAACAGTTTTTCTTATTAATCTTTCTTTCAGTTTAATGAATATTAAAATTATTTTTAATTTGAGACAACATATAATGCTTCCTGATAATATCTCTAGAGTTTTGGTGGAGGTTTTGTTTCTGAGCTTGAAGAGGTTTGAAAAATACTAAAATCTTCTCTTGTATTTTACTTTTATCTCTTGGTGTTGAGGACTGAAATCATTGTTCGTAAATGGTCCAACATTCACTCTATTCCTGTGGTTATATATTTTACTTTAGCTTTGCAAATTGCTTTCTCTTTTAAATATAAATAACATCCCAAATACACCAAAAGCAAAGCACAATTTTATACATCAGTACTGTCTGTCACTTGGGAATGCTAAGTCCTCTATAGTTCCTTCAAACAAAATAATCAATTTTTTTCTTTAAACCATCCATTGGAAAATTCTTATAATGACATCCTCCATTCAGGGATGGAAATGATAGAATAATATCCACTTATTACAATAATGGCTTTCAATAAGATAGCACTCTCTAAACTTAATGGCTCAAGCCAACATTGAATGTTTAATTTTACAAGCAACTATATGCCTTCAAAAGAAGAAGTATATTCAAATTGCCCAATGTAACTACTGAATTTACAGCACATCACAAAGCAACAATAACTTATAAAGCATGCATAATAACAGTATAGTGAGTACAAACAATATTAAATGTATAAAATAATAAGTTTTGTAATTGCTAAAAGTTTTAGTTGGCTTAATATATATATACATACATGTGCATACCTGTGTATAGTATATGTGCATATATATGTGATATTGTTATGTAATGTATATTACAGATTAAGAGATATCTATGAAATGGATAATATATATGCTTTTACTATTAAATTTTCAAACAAGTGACAGAAATTATGACATTCTAAAAATTTCAAAAGAGCATAAAAATTGCATGGTTATTAAATTTAACTTCAATTAAATTGCAGCTTTTATTTTAATATTATAAAAATTACCAATTGATTAAACTAGCATTTTCAAAAGCAAGCAATTGTCCACATTGTACACTTGAATACACAGGGCGACTATGCCTGATATAAAGCTTTAGCCAAATACATGATTATCAACCAGAGACTAACATTCAACAAATTTTAAGGCATCTTAATCTTGAGTATCCTGTAATAGACTTCAAATTACAGAAAATTAAAGTCAGTAATGTTCACAGCCTATGCAGTGCCATCTATCAAGCACACTTCTGTCTCTTTTTCCACATCTACATTTTGCAAGGTGAATCATGGGTGGTATTGATGGGCAGTTTCTTACTAGTTTGCAATCACGTAGGTACCACCTCAAACTTCTGGTTTTCACCTATCTCCTGATAGTTAAGCTCTCAGTGAGAGCATAATCATATGTCTGCAATGGGTAATTCCCTGTCCCTTCTATCCATACCATAAAAATACTTAGTTAATGGTTTTAAATTGTTGCAAAATAGTATATCTTAATATGGAGAAATAATAAATTCCATCTGTTAATCTTAGAACTTTGAAACAAAGTCATGCATATTTAAAGAGAAAAATAAACAGAAAAAAAATGCTCTATTTACAATCTATCAGGAGTCTAAACAGGATTCTTGACTCAACAAAGAGCTATGGTTACCATGGCTTGCTAATAATACTATTATTAATACATATATCTAGGGGATAACACAATAAAAATTCAACCACTCTTTCCAGATAAGTATGTTATATATTAGTATTTTGGAAATTTTAATTTGATAAAATTGATACAATTGTTTGTTCTACATGCAGTTATTTGAAAGTTAAAGGTCTGTTTTCCAGGACAAATCCTATTCTGACATAGCAGTATCAGTGTACACTTATATTACTATGTTTTCTCTGGTGCTCTACAACTCCCAAATCTTGTTTGTTTCTTGTCAACACCTGCAGGGAGTAGACAGTGCTATCTTGACACAAATTCTATGTTGAAGATTTATGTCTAACAACACAACACTGCAAAGTCTGACACAACACTGAGGTTCTGTAGTAAACCATCAGCTCTGTGCCATCGCTTTTCAGAAGCATAACATCTGAAGAGCCCAGGGTCAGCCTCTCTGAGCAGAACATTAAACATGACCACATTCCTTTTTTTTTGTTTCACATGATGTCCAAACTGCCCATCCCAGTGTCATTCACTCTTTTCACAAGAATAACATAGTTAAATTATTGTTTAAATTCATCATTTTTTCTTGGAGGGTGTTTCTTTTTAGAATGCCTTTTTATTTTTAAATATATATTTATATTATTACAATTATATAAAATAAACTAAATACAGCAAGAAGAACCACAGAACAATCAGGACTTAAATTCATGTTATATTCATAGTGTTTGGGCTATTTTTACTTGGCAATTTTGAAGAAAACATCTTTCCTATCTTGGAGTGTCTAAAATTCTGAATGAAAAATCAAAATCTATCACATCTCATCTCTAACAACTTAAAACATCTATCTAGACTTAAAAACATCTTAACCCCTAAACGACTAAGCTCAATTGTAAAACTATACTATCTGGTCTTTTTTTTTCCTATCTGGTCTTTTTAATTACTATAATTTTGCTCTTTGTTTTAGGCAAGGATTCCTCTTGGACCTTGGGCTGTTTTGGAACTAGAGATTCCCAACCTTACAAGTTTAACATAACAGGCATACCACAGTCATGCTCCATTTAAATTATTGAAAATATATAATTCATTTAAAACTCTGCAAAGTCAATAGTGAAATATCTCCAGTTATATTTTTGTCTTTTAAACACTTTTCAGACTTTGACAATTTCATAATAATTTGCCACATGAGCCAATCTGACATTGGAGAGTTGCCAGTTCTTTTCTATCTATCCTATATTTGTCTTAAATTAGCAGAAAAGACAGTTTCTACATATGTTATATTAGGATTATAATCAGAAAGAAGTAATACAAAGAAGAAACCAAATCATTTACAACACAGAACTGAAGAGAAATGCAATTTGTGAGCAAAGCCAAGCATTTGTCAGCCTGTTCAACTTTTCTTCATGAAAACATGGTGACCAGTATATGTTTCAGGTTCAAGTGTAACACGCAATTTATTTTTTCCCCAAGATACTAAAGCTACAGCCCTCCTTCTATCTACAGGGTGTGAAAAAGAAGTCTACACATTTACACTCTAATGTTTATGAGTCAATAAAAATGAAAGCCATATTCATCGATATTACTTTCACTTTATTAGATTGAATTACTCCAATGGCATCTTACAACTTTACAATTTAACCAAGAGATAAAATATGATGCAGTCTTCAGCACCAAGATGCCCTTTTCTTTTCAGGTGTAACTTTCCTTTTGTGTAAAAACTTGTCTGTATTATTTTGCTTTTGTTCCTGTACTTCCATAAAAATAAGACAATATACATTTTAAAGAAAGACCAAGTCTAAGTCTACAAAGATGGTTCACCCACACTCAACTTATTGGAAATGCATGCTTAGTAAATTTTTATGGGTCACCTGAGGACTGCATACTCAAATTAACTTCGGTCTCTCTTTTTTTTTTTTTAACAGGATTGAAATGGAACAGAATACTGCCTTTTTTGTGTGTCCAGAAGTTTGTTCCACCTTCCTACAATAGAAGAATATCATTGTGCCTTTTATTTCAACCTAGGGGGCAGTAAGTCACTCTCCTAGGTGTAATAACCAGGGCTCTAACTGGGATTCAGTTAGCAGGACGGTGATAATGATAACACTATCTCAGAGTCTCTTTCCCCGGGAGACTCTCAAAGACACCAGCAGCACTCACTCTCCCAGGTTATGAGTTTCATGAACTGTACCTGAAGGTTTAAATGTAGCTCTAAGCTGAAAAGTATTTTTAAGAAGTGGCACCTTGTTATTATTATAGCACACATCTGTTCCCTGTGTGCCTTCGGAGTTGTCTCTGCTTATGACAGCAACAAGTTTTCACAACAGTCAGCACAAGTGAGAAAGGGCAGATGAGAATGCTTTGTATTTCATGTGTCAATATGGCTACACATAACCCTTTTCTATTAATAAATAGATAATAGAGTAAATATATAGATAATAGAGTTAAATAACAGTGAGAAAACACATTGTACTAATGATGTAGGATGGGGGGAGAAAGGAGGAATAGTTGTTGAGAATTTTTTGTTTCATTGAGAAAAATCTAGCATCCTACTTTTCTCCAGGACATCACACCTTTTTAAAGTCTAAAAGGAATTTCTGGATTTTTAACTAGATATATGTTCTCTGATAGTTACAGTTTATTCTCTTTAGTATTTTGTATCTTCATTTGCTTACAGAATAAAATGAGGGCTTATAATAATTTTGAAAATTGTAAGTCTGATGCTTGAAATATTACATATATGATCATTTTCCCTCAGGGGTGAGGATGAAGCCGAGTGGCATTGTGATTGTTTGGGATGTGAAGGGTCCTAGATTACGTTACAGGATGAAAATGAGAGAACAATTCTGAATGATTCAGGGGATGTACCGTTATTGATGAATGGAAAAGTAGGAGTAATCTAAGATGAATAATACATTTTGACCTTATAAATCATTTTTAAGATGTGTAAAAATTGTTTAATAACATTATTTTGAACAACAATTATCATATAATCAGAACTATTTTGAATCTCTTTCTGTGTCTCTAAAGTAACTCTTAATGGGAAATGCTGAAAACATGCTTAAGGAAGTTTTCCTTTAATGAAATGTTTGAATTTCTACAGGTGTCTGGATGCTCCTTATTCTGTGTCTAGACACCAGGAATTATATTGTAAAATATGATAAAGTTAATAGTGACATGTGTACAGATCTCATATTACTAGAATTGTCCTGAGTATTACATTCTAAGTATTCAGTTCTTTTTAAGTAAAAAAAAAAAAAAAGTCTGTGTTCACTGTTTTCAAGGTAGCGTGTTTGTTTTCAATGGTAATAGGCCTATAGATATAAAGATGACATCAAATATCGCTATGTGGAACTCTTCTTCACAGAAGGAGGAGCAAGGTAATGAAATTGTCAATGCTTTTATTACCGTAGATCTTAGCTATTTATTCATGATCAATTTTCACCCATAACGTTCATCTTCCTTCTCCTCTACAAAATGCCTTGTCAAGCTTTCAGCAAAGATAATCACTAAAATAATTTCCAGATTTTTGGCATATGTTTGTGTTTATATCTACATACTATATATTATATTTATATATGCATACATATATAATCCTCAGAAATAATGGTTTGACATAAAATAAGGAACATGATATATTGAATTATCTAGGGGTAACTTTTTTTAACTTTTCACACTATTTAAAGGATACACTTCAATAAATATACATAAATATATGCATATGTATATATAGAATAGATATTTGCACGAAACATTTTTTATTTTTCATTTATTTATTAATTTATTCTCTTTACAGTCTGATGCCAGCCCCCTTCCTCCTTTCTTCCCAGTTATACTTTCACAATTCCTCCCCCCATTGGCCGCTCTCGTTTTACTCAGGGAAAGGGAGGCCCCCAGTGGGTATCAACATACCCAGGCACCTCAAGTCACAGCAAAATTAAGCACATTCTCTCGCACTGGCGCCTGACAAGACATCCTACCTAGGGGAAAGGGATCCAGGGGAATGCAACTGAATCAGAAACAGCCCCTACTCCCATTGTTAGGGGAACCACATGTTGACCATGCTTCATGTCTGCTACATATGTGTAAAGGGTCTAGGTCCAGTCCATGCATGCTCTTTGGTTGGTAGTTCTGACTTTGTGAGCCCCATGGGCCCATGATAGTTGACTGTGTAAGTCTTGTTGTGGTGTCCTGGACCCCCCACATCTCCCTCTATCCTTCTGCAGACTCTTCCCCAGCACCCCCTAAGGTCAGCCTATTGTTTGGCTGTGGGTCTCTGCAACTGTTTCCATATGCTGCAGCCTCTCAGGAGATAGTTATATTAGATTCCTGACTGCAGTCATAGTAGAATATCATTAATAGTGACAGGGGTAAGCTCTTTCCCACAGGGTGGGTCTCAAGTTGGGCCACTCATTGGTTTGTCTTTCCTTTAATCTCTGCTCCATATTTACCCCTACACTTCTTGTAGGCAAGAAAACTTCAGATCTAAAGTTTTATAGGTGGTGTCCTCCTCCTCAACTGCAAGTACCATCTGGCTAAAGGAAGTGACCACTTTAGGCTTCTTAACTTTAGGCTAGTAGAAGTCTCAGCTAGTGTCACCCCCAGAGACTCCTGAGTGACTCCCATTTTCCAGAGATGCCCCTCCCCAGTTTATGTTCACTCTCCAGGTCCTCCACTCAACCCCCACTCCTGCTGTCTCCACATCTCATCACCACTCATGTTACCCTCTCCACCCAATCTCCCACCCAGTTCTCACCTCCATCTACTTCAGATATCTATTTTATTTCCAGTTCTGAGTGAGATTTACCAGATTCCCAGAAATTGTGGTATATTTACACAATGGAATACTACTACTTAGCCATTAAAAACAAGGAAATCATGCAATTTTTTGGCAAATGCATGGAACTAGAAAAAAATCTTCCTGAGTTAGGTACCGAGACCCAGAAAGACACACATGATATGCACTCAAGTATAAGCACACTTTAACCATATAAGTGCAAGATAACCATGCTATAATCCACAGATGCAAAGAAGCATAAAGAATGTCTTAATAAACTGTAGTATTTGCCTATCATAATGTTCTACTTGTAGGTTTCTAGGACCCTCTGTATCCTTCTACTTTGCTATTCTCCCATGCTTCTCTCATTTGGGCCCAGGGGTCCCACTCAAACTAAGGCACCAGCCAAGGACAATACAGGTGGTAAACTTTAAACCCCTACCCAGATCTAGCCAATGGTCAGAACATTCACCACACTTGAGTGGAGAGTGGGATATGTCTTTCTCACGTACTCTGGTGCCTCACATTTGACCACATCCCTGGAGGGGGAGACCTGGTGGCACTCAGAGGAAGGATAGCAGGTTGCCAAGAAGAGACTTGATACCCTATGAGCATATACAGGGGTAGGTAATCCCCCTCAGGAACAGTCATAGGGGAGGGGTATAATGGGAAAATGGGAGGGAGGGAAGAATGGGAGGATACAAGGGATGGGATAAACATTGAGATGTAACAAGAATAAATTAATAAAAAATTTTAAAAATTTAAATAAACTGTAGTATCATTTAGCCAAAAGTACATGCAGAAGAAACTATTTAAGAAATCAAGTAACCGAGACACCTTAACAGAATCATATTTCAGCTTTAAAATTATTTGTATCGGGAATAGTGGTGCATTCCTGTAATTCCAATGCCCAGTGAAATAAAGCAAGAGAATCCAATGTTCAAGGTTGTACTCTGCTACACAGCAAGTATTGAGGCAGTCTGAAATAGATCTAAGATCCTGTTGAAAACAACAAACAACAAAACAAAATAAAACAACCACCCTACTAGATTACAGGGCTTAAACTATATGTAGAAAATTCATAATATTGTTTCAAGGGAGAAAATTGATACAATGGATGGGTCATGGATGTGAGAATGTGTTTCTTATGAGCTATTTGTTGAAATAAAATAGCTCCAAATAATTCTTTGCGTATATATGTGAAAGCTGAGAAAAGTCTATGCTTTGGAAATTTTACATTTTGGGAACAAACTTGCTTTCATTTGTCTTGCTCAATCATATGTAAACTGCTATTGAAATGTGGAATTTAACCTGATCAATTAGTTGCAAATGAGTCCTATTTTTTATTAATTTATTCAGATTACATCTCATGTATCCTCCCATTCCTCCCTCCCTCCTGCTTTCACCCTATTCCCCTCCCCTAGGTCTATGACCTAGGGGGACCTCCTCCCCCACTATATGGTCGTAGGATATCAAGTCTCATCTTTGTAGCCTGTTTATTCTTTCTTTGCATGCTTTCAGGCCTCCCCACCAAAGAGAAGTGGTCAAATATGGGGCACCAGAGTTCATGTCTGAGTCAGTTCCCGCTCTCCACACGACTGGGGAGAACGCCCTGTCCGTTGGCTAGATCAAAGTAGAGGTTCAATGTTTAATGCTTATATTGATCTTGGTTGTTTGCAGTAGCTTTAGCAAACTCCCCTGGGCCCAGATCCATCAGGGCCCATCAGGATGTTCTTCTTGTAGGCTCTAGGACCCCCTGGATCATTCTATTTTTCCCATTCTCCTATATTTCTCTTACCTAGAGTCCCAATAGGATGTCATCACATCTATCCCAATCTCTTGGTAAGTGAAGACTTTCATGGGACATGCCTTTTAGGCTAATGTCCAATTATAAGTGAGTATATACAATATGAGTCTTTCTGAGTCTTGATCAACTTACTCAGTATGTTCATTTCTAGTTCCATCCATTTATTCACAGTTTTTGGGATTTTCTTGTTTTTAATAGCTGAGTAGTATTCCATGGTGTAAATGTACCACAGTTTCTTTATTCATTCTTAAACTGAGGGACATTTAGGCTGTTTCCAGAGTCTGGCTATTATGAATAAGGCTGCTATGAACATGATTTTGTTTATGCCTGATCCTGTTCGACCTACTGAGGCAATTCAGACCAACTGTATTGGGGCCACTGTTTAATTTTCTGTCCTGAGCCCTCAGGGTCGTCCTGATTCCCCCCAGCACATGGGAGGCCCTACTGGGCTATGTAACCTGGCCAGGATGGCCTTTATCTACCCAACTGTGCACGCATGTAGTCCTGTGGCAAGTGGATAGGCTCCCACCTGGACCTGTTCATACACAATGACTGTGGAGGTTCAGTCCCACTGAGTTGTGGCTGCTGTTCAGAGCCCCATCCAGACCCCTCAGGGCTGCCCAGCTTCTCCCAAGAGGGTGGGAGACCCTGTCAGACTGTAGGGATTGGTCAGGCCAGGTTCTATCTGCCCAAATTTTGCAGGCTTGGTCCACGCGCGGCCTGCAGCCTGGCTCTGGTCTGGTTCCATTCAGACTGAGCACACTGAGGCTGGGCAATGTGTTCACAGCTGCCTGGGCTTCTCCGTGGCCCCAGGGCTCTCCATAGACTGGTGTGGGCCGGGTGTGGAGGATCCGAGGACAGATTCAACCGTTTCCCTGAGACTTCCCCAGACCAGGAGCTCCAGTGTTCCACCCTCTCACACACCAAGTTTGGGCTATAAGAGGTCAGCTGCAGTCCACAGGTGGGATCAGGTCCAGAGTCTGGGGAGTGGGTTCAGTCCTCCGTGGGCTGTTGGTTGACCCGGGACCAGACCCACCTAGAGTCTGCACTGCGCGGGACCCCACTCACCTAGTGTTCATCAATTCTTGCAGTCTATGGCTTCCAGTCCAGTCCCTGGTCTCCCTATGTTAGATCAGATACAGTGTGTGATAGGTGCCGCCATCTTGAAAACTCACAAATGTGTCCTTTTAAATTACTTTAATCTGCTTGTTCAGAGGCTGTTGATCCAGAAGAGTAGCGCGTGAAAGGTTTATATCTATCCTTGTGTTGTTATTTTCAACTCTCTTTTTCACAAGAAAAAGCATTCATATGAATTATCCAATATTTAGACAAAGATTAAATTTTATGGAGCATTTCTTTACAGTGTACTTTCTCAGACATCTTTGCATGTGTGTATATGCAAGGTTCAATGGAGGTTAGAAATAGGCATTGTCTTTTCTATCACTGCCTATCTTAGCTTTTGTGATGATGTCTTTCAGTGAACCTTAAGCTTATCCACTGGCTAACCTGGATGCCACAGCCTGGTGCTTTTTATACCCCTATCTCTAGCATAGAGATTGAAAGCATCTGAATTTACATGAGTGCTGAAGATTCAATTCAGAAATTACTTGTAGTTCTTTTTTTTTTTTAAGTTACTTGTTTTATGTTTCAGCTGACACTTAAACATACATACATACATATCTACATACTGTGCATACAATATATGCTGATGTATGTGAAAATACACACCTGAAAAAATGTCTTTTCCCAATTTATGGAACGATATAAATATATAACATTAGGTAGAAACTAAGAGGTTGTAAATTGCATTACAAAAGAACTTTAGTCAATATTAAATGTCTTTCTTCCTTCTGTCAGAGGTTGTTGACACAGCAAGAATAGGAGTGATATTTTGTTCTTTGAAGTATATTCAGGACCATGGTATATTAACAAGCCTTCATTGATTTTCTGAATATTTTCTCTAACCCCAGATATAACATCATAATCTTTTTCCTTCTTTGAGACAGTCATTTCTCTGGCATAATATGTCTGTAATCAATTATATTATTATAGCTAAGAGGAGAAATTAAGAAGTTATTCTTATGAAACGGGTTTGCTTCTGCGTGAGTCCTCATTATTTTGGATCTGTCAAGTGACTCTAGGTGACTTTGATGAGCCATTCAGTTTTCAGACTGACCTTTGTCTTAAAATAATTGGAAATCTTTATATTCAATCCATTATAGACATCCAGTGATTTAAAATAAGTCTAAATATACTTATAAATTTATTTTTGTCATCCATATAACTGTCGTATATAGCATAGGCTGAATGTATTTATTGATTCGTGTATTTTCACTACTCTCTTAAATAAAGCCCACTACATTGATTTTAGACATGAAAAATAGATTGTCAGTGTGATGTTTTCAGTAAAGCTTAATACTTCTGTCATACTTAGGTGCTTGGTTATTTGATACTCTGAATTCTGCATTGTTTACTAAGAAAGCTTGCTATGTATCTATTCCATTTTTGAACCAGAAGATTTCCTAGGATCTGGACAAAGCTTTTTAAAGGTAGATATTGAGGAATCAAGGGAAAATAGCTTTGACTCAATTCAAATACAAGTCTGGAATTGTACTGCTGAAGGGACTATAATCAGAAAAACTGGTTTGTTGCCCATTTCTATATCTTTGTACATGACCATGGACAAATAACCTACTCATTACTGGCTTCTCTCTCCTGACTCTATAAATAAGGGGGTTGGACAATTTGACCTCTGAACATGCCCTTCAGCCCTACAAAACCACAGTTCTATAGCTTTCAATAGATTGACTACACAGAGAGAGAAACACCTTTGGAATAATTCTTGCAGCCTAAAGGCCAATGATGACACGATGCTGATGTTGGAAGGAGGTGATAGAAGATATTTGATCCCTTCGGTTTGGAGTTCACCAGCTGAGATAAAGGAGCAGAGCTGAGAAGCCTTGCAACATGACTGTCCTTTGTCTCTTTGTGGATGACCCTTTCACATTAATATCAACATCAGACACTGAATTCAAGAAAAGAAAGAGAAAGTCACACATTCTTTCAAAAACCCTTTGTCAGTGAACATTTGAGCACATCAGGAAGCCAAATCAGATATCACTTAAAATAGTTTTTGGGTCAAGATTACAAAAAAAAAGGAAGACAGGAAAGAACAGTGGAATCAGCTGGAGTTTGTCCCCAAAAGTCGCTTAAACTAAGTTGGAACACAACCCCCAGCAAGTTAGCAAGAGCGCTTCTCAGTGGGATCACATCCAGAGAGTGCCACTGACCACAAATTGAGCTAACAAAGTGTTTCCCCTGAAAAATGGAAAAATCACTTGGGAACAAAAAAGGATACATCCTACGGAAATTTTAAATAAAGCATGTATGGCAACTCTTACTGATAGCAAAATGCATAAAGAAATTTACTGGTCAGCATGCTAAATTCAACATTAGTCTGAATGTGATTTATAATCCCTTAGTGTCAGGTCAAGATCATCGGCATGAGAGTTCTAAAGCTGTTATGTTTACCACAGTTCAGTTCAAGAGTTTACTAATGAGTGAGTGATGGATTAAGAAAAATAATAAGTACTTCTTCATTCTTATTTAATGATCAGTGTTTTGTAGTCGAGTTTGGAGGTAAATTTAGAGTCATAATTATGACTGTCTATCAAAAATTCAAAACAATGCAGAGCTATTGATATGCAACATGAATTTGAGTTCACACAATAAGAAGGAAAATGGAAATTCAGCAGCTCATGACTCTTTGACACTTCTCTGGTAATCTCTTCAGTGAAATTCACATATTCAATAGACCATAATATTTACTCCTTTTCTTCATAACTTTCTTATTCACTCCCCTTTGTTCACTTCAAATATCTAGGCTATTTGTTTTAAAAAATCTCTATCAAACCTGAGGGATACATGCTGATAACAAAGTAATGTGTGCTCAAATGTTATTTTTCAGTTTACTCAGATTTCAATTCCAGATTGAATTGTTCCAATACTAAAATGTTATGTCATTTAAAGACTGTAAAGCTTATTGATAAAATGAGAGGCTACTACTGAATATGCCATTTAATTGCAGCATTGTCTATTGTCCTAATTTACAGAATTTGAGAAATAAAAGACAATGTGAAGATTTCGTTCACTTTTTTTTTTAATTGAGTTCTCTTTACTATGTTTCTGTAAAAAGTAAGGTCATAGTTTCAGCACTTCAGATAAGTTATTAAATTAATTTGTGCATTTGTTATTTAGAATTAGAAAGCTATTTTGAACTGCAAGTAGAGCTTTTCGTTTTTTAGAGAATGTATCATATATTTAGAGATTAAAGAAAATGAAAAAACACAAGTATGAGCAGTCCAAATTGGGTTTCTTAAATTGAAATTTTATTATTGAAATTTATTTTTGAAATCTTATATTTTTCATGTATTTCAAAAGTTAGAAGAAACAACTTCTACACAGAGCTGTTACAGTGACTGGCCATGCAAAGAGCATCTTCTTATATTTGCAACTTATGTCACTAAAACACACTCTCCTATACACATTTACACAGGGAGAAATAGCACAGGTTCAGGGTTTTGTTCTGTCTTCCCAGGTTCTCAGTGTGCTGTTGAGAAGCACATAACTGAGATTAGCTAGTCATTGTTAATTTCCCATGTTGCTTAGCAGGAAGCTTCCAGACTGCTATTGTTACAATGATATTCTCTTGTTTTATTGTGTAATTCTATTTGCAAACTTGTTTTTTTTTTTTTCAGTAAAAGGCTCCCTGTTATGTGTTCTTTTGAAAATTCATTATTATCTTGACAAGGGATCTGATATTAACACATATCATTTCTAATAGTTTATAGCACTGTAGCATAAGGGCCGGGTTAACAGAAGACTTTTCAACAGAAGAGACAAATAATATGAAAAGTAAGATTCAATGCCACAGGGACATATTGTTGCACTTATCTGAATATATGCAATTTAGGTACAGATTACTTTCACACATGTTCAAGTCAACATATCAAAAAAATCCCTTTATCCACTGAAAATTAATTCTTCAAAAAGTAGCCATCCAAACAAATAGCTAAAAACTTATTTTAAGGCTGCAACTTAGCTGATAGAATTTTTAAAACATGCTTGTTGAATATTACTTAAACATTGTGAAAATAACTCTAATCTATCAAGTTAACTACGTTTTCCCAGTGATGGAGGTCAAACTAGAGTTTTCTCCATATTAGTCAAATATTTCAACACTGAACCACAACTCCTGCCCACGGGCTAAAATAAAATTTAGCCAACTTCATAAAAGAAACTCAGTCATATTATTAACAATAAACAGACTTTGTATTTTATTTAATTAATTTATTCAGATTACAACTAAATTGTTATCCCATTACTTGTATCCTCCCATTCCTCCCTCCCTCCCGCTTTCTCCCTGTTCCCCTTCCCTAGGTCTAAGAACAAGGGGGACCTCTCCACCACTATTTGGTCATAGGCTATCAAGTCTCATCTCGGTAGCCTGCTTACTCTTTCTTTGAGTGCCACCAGGCCTCCCCACCAAGGGGAGGTGGTCAAATATGGGGCACCAGAGTTCATGTCAGAGTCAGTCCCCACTTTTCACAAACCTGTGGAGAATGTCCTGGCCATTGGGTAGATCAGAGTAGGGGTTTGATGTTTACTATTTGTATTGTCCTTGGTTAGAGCAATAGTTTGAGCATACCTCCCTGGGCACCGATCCAGCTGTCATGATGTTTTTCTTGTAGGTTTCTAAGACCCTCTGGGTCCTTCTATTTCCCCATCTCCTATATTTCTCTTACCTAGTGTCTCAGTAGGATGGAAGTGTTTGCTTATTTCCTGAACTCATTTGTTTAATTTTTTTTCTATCCTATCACTTTAAATTGATGTGTATACAAAAAGGTGAGATGAGTTTCTTGTGGCCAATGAAAAGGTAGATTTTGTTTTTCAATCCATTTATCTAACCTATGGCTTTTGAATGGAGGGTTGAAGCCATTAATACTTAAATTTATTCCTGAAAAGTGTGTGTAATTTGCAGACATTCTGTTGGGTTTGGCTGTTTGAATGTACCATATTTCATTACATTTTGGGTTCATTTGGGTTTTTTTTCTTTTTTGTTTGTTTTGTTTTCTGCAGTCTCCTGGCTGTGTTCATTTCTCTCTTTAGTTTTTAGTATCGCTTACCCATATTCTTCATAGAATTTTTGTTTTGCATATTTTTAGGCTGTTTGCATCAGGACACTTTCATTCTCCATCAACTTTGGCAGATAGTTTCAGTGACTAGTGTTCCAGGTGAGCACAAGTGATCTTCGAAACCTTGGAGCACATCACTCCTGGCTCTACTAGCTATCCAAGTTTCCCTGAGAAGCTAAGTGTTACTTGGAAAGACTGTTCTTTATATGTGATTGTGTGCGTTTTTTTTTTCTTAGCTTGCAGCTTTTAATGATTTTTATTTCTTCTGACTATGTAGTGATTTAACTATTACTTATAGCGGGCTGTTGTTATTTTGGTCTTGTCGATTTAAGTTCCCTGAACTTCTTGCATCTGTATGGGTACATTTTTTCTAGTTTCTGCAAGTTTCCTTCTATAATGTTGTTAAATATCTGGTCTGTGCCTTTGATGTGGGACTTGTTTCCCTCATTTATGCCTGTAATTTGTAGAGGTGGCCTTTAGAGGCTGTCCCATGCTCATTTCTTGTGCTTTTATGTTTAAAATATATTATTCCTCGTTTTATCTGGATTTTCTACTTTATCTTCAAGGCTTGATATTTCAATATCTATTTGATTCATTATACTTGTTAGGCTTTCCTCTGGCTTTTAAATTAGGATATTGAGTTCTGCAGTTCCCATCTGCATTACAACTTTTATTCTCTTCAGTATTTATATTTCTTTGTTGAATTTAGTTTTCCTATTCCGATTTATCTTTTTTATTTTATTAATTTCTTCAGATTACAACTCAATTCTTGTCCCATCACTTGTATCTTAATGATTTCATTCATTTATGTATTTTCTTGGACATCACTCAAGGATTGACTATTACGCTCATGGAGTTCAATGAAGTGTTTGGTTCATATGTTCTTTAAATTCCTCGAATACTTTGATGAAGCTTATGATTGTTCCTTTAATTTCCATGTCCTGGTATTCACCTGTGTACTTTTTACTGTATAATGCTTCTACAAAATGAATTCTTATTTAAGAGCTTAATAAAAGGCATGCTGTATTTGTTATTAATGTTGGTTTCATTTTTACGATTTGACCTGGGTATATGGATTTTATTTTTGTGTATGTGTCTAATATGATAATCTGGACCTCTCTAGAAAAAGCCTAACTTATGCTAGGCAAGGTAACAGTGATAACTGAACTATTTAATTGAATCATGGAATGGTGTCTTTCAAATGACAGCTTGGCCTGCAGGTGATGAGATGGCAGAATGCAGACAGGAGATTGTGAGGGGAAAGGAGTATCCTCCCAATCAAATATTGCTTTTGTAGAAAATAGGCTTGAAGGCCTCCAGTATGGAACTAGACCCATGGCTACAGGTGGGGGATGAGTAATGGAATCTTTTAGAAGCTATTAGCTGAAATGACATTAAAATTAGGGAAAGCAAGGCAACGTTGATGAGAACAGACACTAAAATGCATACTCAAGAAGCTGATAAGCCATGAGTCGCTTGATCATAAGCCAAGGGCTTGAGGTAGGAATTGTGCAGTTATGCAGTGCTGATGTACAGACAAAATAAGGGGAAATTCTAAATCACACAAATGTCACAAAGAAGCCAAAATGAATTTCTACACAAACCCACAGACTGCAACTAGAAGTATTGGAATGAAAGGTGAACTTCAATACCTGAGAAGTTTGCTCTTCGACACGTAGCAATAAGATGTGATTGTATGACAGGGAATCTGCTTGCTGCATGGTTAGGATGCAAAATGGAAGCCAACCAATATTGACAATAACTGTAGCACTGAGCAGATGTTCATGTTAACAAGATGAGTAGGAGTAACCCAAAGTTCACTGTACTTCTCTCTGTAAAACTGGGATTGTCTGAGTTGGAACATGTTCAATGCACTCTTAATATAAGGTGACTACCATGTCAGATGGGGAGAGCAGTGCCTTTGGATTCATTCTGTAAGTAACTTAGAGGGTAATATTTTCCCACTCAAGTTGATTTATATACTACTTGCTATTCCCATTTGGCACTAGGGGGACAGGTCCAGAGCAGATTTATAACCACTGCCTCAATCAGGCATAGACAACAGAGGAGACTTTCTGAAATGTGCACATCTGAAAACCAGGGAAGGCTACTAAATCCCGTAACAAAGTTGTTCGCACAGTGATCTCAAGTTATCCGAAAATGTCTTAATTCATAATTATTCAAATCAGAGCAACCTGTATTTGGACTTACACATTGAAATACAAGCATCTCTGTGTTCTCAGGCTGGCATTTGTACAGTACTAGGATGAAATGTACGCTGAATAAGAGTGGTAGCAATTTCTCTATCCAACAGAAATTTCCAACAGCTTTTATTGATTAATTGATAATTTCATAATGTGTATTCTGGTTATCTCCTCTTCATGCCTCCTATCCCCATCAACCTTCTTTCTTCACTATGTATTCCATTCCCTGACTCATGATGTTTTGTGATTTATTTATTTTAATCAGGCTATCTATATGAACAATGGATTGTAGTCTGTGGGGTTACCATTGAGTACAAGTGAAAGTAATGATGCATGCAACCAAACCTTTCAGCTTAAAATAGTTCAGTGCTGATGGCAGGAGCCACTAAACTCCTCTCCATGCACAACTAATTGTTGAAGGGCCCTTACAAACACTCAGTGCAGGCAACTGCCCTGTTGTGAGTTTGTGATTGCATATCTGTGTCTTTCCCCAAAGAACACATTTTACAGTTTTACTCCCTTTCTTTTGAATCATGCATTTTCCCCCACCTCATCTATAACACTCCCTAAGGCTTAGAAGAGATGTTGTAAATGTCTTATTTAGGGTTGAATATTTCATCCATTATGTATTACCAGTCTCTTGTATAGCCATGACTCTGTTTTTATTATTGTCCCTGGAAAGAGAGACTTCGCTGACTAAAGGTTAAGATAGCTTTTGTCTATGGATATAAATATAAATATTTTGAAGGAAGCAGCTTGAGGACATGTCAATCTGTTAAACAAGCGAGTTCTGTGTCTATTTTAAGGTGTACCATTTCATCTGACATGGACTTTTAGTGCTTTACACTATCAGGCATAGATTCCTTTTGTGCAGTAGGTCTCGAATCCAGTCAGAGAGTGGTTGATTACACCACACCAATATTGTCACTCTTGTGCACACCTTGCCTGGCAGATTGGGCTCACGGATCATAGGATTTACATTTAAATGAGACCATTAATAAATTATCTTCTTCCACAGCCTGCACTATACCTTTGTGGCTGTGAGATCTAGAAAGGAGCAAGATGCTTGCATCTCAATTCCAGATTGATTTTTCTATATGATGTTTCCAAAGTGTGAGACACATTCAGGAGCAGTTATCTAGTTTTGATGGACAGTCAAGAAGAGTAAAAAAAACCTGTCCCGCCTGGGCTGGTGGGCTTCTGGAATCTCCCTGATCAACAGTGCACACAGAGGTATTCCGTACTTAGATCTGGGAGTTTGGCTTATAACCCTGAGCTTCTTGGAGTAGTATTTCCCCATCTATGTATAGAAAAAAAGGGCATTGAAGAAGAAATTAAAGCAAAACCTCCCCAACTAACTACAAAAATCAGTCCAGATCTAGATGGATTTAGAACAGAATTCTACCAGCTCGTTAATTAAACTACAACCAATGCTATTAAATAAATTTAGAAGTAACTTATAAACTCCCTCTATGAACTAAGCACTACTCTTCTAGCCAAACTTAATACACACATACACACAAAAAGAGATTGTAGAGCAATATCCATTATGCATACAGATGAAAAATTTAGTGACAAAACTCTAATGACAAAACATTTATGAAATGAATACCGGAACACATTAAAAAAGTAATTCAATTGGCATGATTGAACTGAGATAACTTTATATGGAGAAGCAAAGATTGGTTGACATATGTAAATCAATAAATGCAATTAACCACAGAATTGGACATAAAGGTAGAAATCACCGGATTATCTAAACAGATGCAGAGAAAGCCTTTACCAACATCCAACCTTCTATGAACATAAACATTTGAGAGTAAATAGCATTTGTGAAAGCATACTTTAATATAATTAAGTCTATACACGGTACAGGAACAGCTAAGGTCATTAAGAATAAATAAAAAGCAATCCCAACAAATTCACTCGTCTACTGTTTTCCCTCCTTCTCAATATAGTTGTCATGCAAAAGCCTTACTTAGAGCAGTAAGACAAGAAAATAGTGCTGTTCTAATAGACTTTTTAAAGGGTACATTATTTAACAAACTTTTAAAGTCATGTCCTGTTTGTAGCTTTTCCTTTTATTGAAGATATATTTTTCTCACGTAATAGATCCTGGTTATGGTTTTCTTTCTCTCTACTCCTGTGGGTTCTTCCCAATATTGCCTCCAGATTCACTCCCTTTATGCCAAGTAGGAGAGGAGGAACAGGCTTCTAAAGAATAATACTAATATAAAAATGTGAAATATAATAAGGTAAAACAAAACTAACCCATTGGAATTCGACAAAAGAAGCATAAGGAAAAGAGCCTTAGGGTAGGCACAAGAAACAGACCCACTTTGGAATCCCCTAAAGGCACTGAACTGTAGGCATAATATATACATAAACACATGTAGAGTAAAAAAAAGGAAAATATCTATGACAAATTACAAAAAAGAATAAGTTTTAAAGGAAAATTCTCAACATGACATTATTAGACAGAGAATCTCCAAAGATGCATCTAAGTTTTGTTTAGGTTGTTTTATTTTATTTTAATTTTTTTCTGACGGCTGTCTACTGCTGGGCATGCAGCCTACATTTAAGAGCAGTTTGTTTCCTCAGAGAGACTCTCTTGAAGGGAACCATATCCCCGTATCCCAGTGGAGATTAATTGGAGAGTGCCCGGGTTAGGGGTGGGGCATGTGTCCACTTTTCCTTTCAGTTCTATGGCTCCAGCCAGGCAGGCTCTGTGCATGCTGCCCCAGACTGCATGTTTTCGTATGTGCATCTATCGTGGTGTTTTAGAGGCTGTGGGTTTTGTTTTGTTTTTCTGGGGTTTTGTTGTTGTTGTTGTTGTTGTTTTGCTTTTTGTGTCCTCTATCCCCTCCAGCTCATATATTATTTCTACCATGAGTTTCACAGAGCTCTCTGAGGCGTATGGGAGTATATTTGATAGAAACATACATTTTAGGCATCAATATTTCAAAATCTTTCACTCTGAAACATGTCTGGTTGTAGGTCTATTCACTGGTCTCCATATGCTTCGGGGGAAACATGCACGTGACGTCTGCGAATATAGCAGAATGTCGTGAGTAGTTATTTTATTGCTACATTTTATATTTATTTAGTTTTAGTACGGCTTTTACCCTAGGTCTCTGGCATATTTAGTCTTGGGTTCTTGGTCACGCCCACAGCTTCAAATTGGGTTCCACTTCATGAAATAGACATTAAGTCAAATCAGATGTTACATGCTTATACCCACAAGCTTTGTTCCACCATTACACTGAAGGACATCATTGTAGATGAAAGAGTGTGTGTCTGGGCTCCTTCAGATATTCAGAGTTCCTTCCTGTACCAAAGATGCTAGAACAGAGGGGTGAAGGCTACATGAGGGCTCCAGGTTGACTTTCCCATGCCCAGTGAGTTGCCTGCATGTTGTGGCCTTCCCATAGTCTTGACAACAGGTGGTGTGCAGTTCTAATGGAACCCCTCTGTCCAACAAATCAATTAGATAAAAGCTAATACTAGTACTGCAAAGCTGAAGGGGCATGCACAGTTTTGACTATCTCCACCATTGTTTTACTTAGATTTTCTTCATAAAGCTGTATGGTTCAGGAAGCTTCTACTCTATTAGGGTTCAAATGGTCCTTAATTCTAGGCTATTTTACAATTATAAAATATCCGAAAAATTTCCCAATTTAGGCATATACTTCATGGATATGATAAATGGACAGTTTGAGAGAATGATTTTTTTTATCACTGAAACTATCAAATGAAGCTCTAAGTTAACTATTAACTAACAGAATTATGAGATTTTTCTTCTAGAGGTAAAGCCCTGGTATCAACATATAGTATGACAATGAGGTAACAAAGTACAGGTAATATTTATTCTGATATAAATGGGACAGAGAAAACTTGTGTGTGTGTGATCAAGTATGGAGTAATTCAAAGCTAATTGTAAAAAAAAAAAAAAATGGGAAAAATGATTGCGCAGAGCACAAAGCACTTTACAAGGCTAAGGAATGGTTAAGACAGATACCAGCTTATTTGTTGTAGAAGCACTGTTTAGAAACTGCATGGGATGTACATGTGTGTAATCACATTATTCATATGATATAAAAAAGTTTTTCTTGTCTGTTGAATTGCTTTCCTCTTATTAAAATGTGTAGAGATAGATACAAACTTAGAAGTTCATAGGATTGTCATAGGAATTGTAAACACATACGAATGCATTTCTTGTACATATATACGACTTTAGCCAAAATTCATTTTAGAATTGTATAACAACGTAATGTACTATTATGAAGTGTGTTTCTGCTCAGAAGAGCTAATTTTCATTATCTTTCATTCTCAGACAGAAGAGAATGTTAAGCAGTATAATATCAACCTGGGTCATATTACAACTACTGGCTTAGAAATGATCATTGGCCAGAGTAATTAAAAATGGATCGCTGTGCAGTGGTGTGTGGGAAACGAGTGACTAGTCACCATCCAGCTCCAGCTAACAGGTGTCTACCTCATAAAAAACGACCATCATAATAATCACTTCCTGGCAGCCTTCGTGTCGGCATGAGGAAAGAAGCCAGAGTTTATGATTGCTTCTAATCTTTGTCATGCAAGTGTTTGAGCACAACCTCTTTTGTGATGTTTCCAGGGGGTCCGCTGAGGAAGATAAATTTATTCAACAAATGTGGGGACCTAAGAAGTATTTCCAGAGAATCATAATTTCATAAACAGAGAGTAACTTCCTTACAGACATAATATTGTTAAAGGAAACCATAAGCCTGTTATGAAAGGTTGTTTTTAATGAGAACCTTTTGAAGAAATACCTTTTCAAGTCAGCAGTTTTAAAGACAGACATAAGTTACCACCACAGGAACCTGTCCTACTGTTTGATCTACAGAGAAAAATTCATTACATCAGATCATTAAAGGATCACACTCAAAACTAATGGTGATTTACGGGGTGACATCTGAAGCTTTACTCAGTGCTGTTTGTTTGTGATATTGGATGTTATTCTGTCAAAAAAGAATTTAAATTTCCATGTTTGCCAACACATAATATCCTAAATTTTGTAGATTGAAGCCTAAAAATCCTATTACATAGCAATAAGAAATATACAATTAATTTACAACTGAATTATTATGAAAAATATATTCTTGATAAATTGTGGTAAAAAGTTCCTTTTCAAAAAGGTATTTCTTTAGTAAAATATCTTATAAACATTTGTCTATGCATTTCTACTTGACTGCCCTCATGCTGAAAAGGTTTTATTGCACTGATCCTCGGGAGCTATTGGCTCCATGCAAATGGATTTATGTGATGTTCAAAGCAAGTCTTTTAGCATACCATGAGAGGCAACTGAGCTATGGATTTGAATAAATGTCACTGATTATATGTTATGTTATTAATTATCATTCCATTTTTAATACAAAACAAAAGCAATTTATCTATTTTTTAAGATTTATTTATTTATTATGTATACATTGCTCTGCCCACATATGCAGCTGCAGACCAGAAGAAGACATCAGATCACATTATAGATGCTTGTGAGCCACCATGTGGTTGCTGAGAATTGAACTCAGGACCTCTGGAATAACAGTCAGTGTTCTTACCCTCTGAACCATCTCTCCAGCCCCAATAAAAGTAATTTATAATTAATTAAAACATAACCAATAAATTTACACTTAATAAATACAAAAGAAAAACTTAGAAGCAGAGTGGTTTGCAATGTATTTTATTCAACACAGAAAATATGGGTAAAATTAACTACATATGGAAGATTTCAAAATAAAATTAACCTTTTAAATTATTAGTGTTTACCTCCAATAAAAGTGCAAGCTTAACATTTGTGAGTAAAATTTCAGCAAAATTAATATTGAAACTATGTAATGAAAAGAGATGTATTCAATATGAAATATAAAATAAATACTTGTTTTATTGTTGGACTCATATTTAAACTATTGAAACAGCTGCATATTAAGGCTTTTTCATTCATTTATATTGGTTTGTCTTTGTTCTTAATTTAAATCTAAAATTATAAATTTCAAAAAAATTAAATTAAATTCTGTGGCTCACATTGATATTTTAAATTTGAACTACATAAAATTTCAATTATTGGCTTAAAATATTCAATTTGCTGTCCCATTAAAACAGATATGCTGAGTGATCAGAAATATCAAAACACATCTTTGTCAAGCCAGAAAATTATACAAATTTGTAAAAGTATATAAAAGTCAAAGTGAGTAAGCACTCAGGAATTTTCCCCCAAAATGGTCTATAATATTGCAGCATTCTTAATTTATAATTATAAGCCAAATAAAGTCTATCTGTATGTATTTAATTGTTGACTTCATGACTAAGAATTTTCCACCATTTCATGAGAATTGGAACCAGTTTTATCTCAGGAAATGTATGCAGAAGTTTAGAAATTTAGAAAATATTTTAATTGTTTCTTTTTTAGTTAGGAGTGTAATGTGTGGAACAAATAAAAGTACATTAAAATTTTCACAGTTTATAAGTGAACTACCTCGGTTCTGCTCATCTGAAGCCATGATGTGTGGTGTACAAAAAAACTTGCACTGAATGTCTTTCCTCAGTTTAAACAGAATCACTACATTTTCATTTTACATTGGACAACAGAAACTAAAAGGATGATGTTTTTCCTAATCATCAATAGCAATAATTCACACAAAAGGTAAACAAAGAAATACTTTGCATTTGACTTTAACATTTTTGTAGACATTACTATAGAAGCATCTTTTTAAATTCTACTTAGATACAAAGAAAAAAAAACCCATTATTTGAATAAATAAATCAGTGTGGTGTGCTCTACTGATAAGGGCATATAACTTTTATGTAACTTCTTATTTGTGGTTGGTGTAAGTTGTTTTATCAACTTTTAATGTTCCTTTCTTTATTTTACTACTGTACTCAGTATAAACTACCTACCTGGTTTATCTGAAGGCAAATTTAGGAAGCTATTTAGCGCACTGAGATGCTTAGTGGCCAATAAAAGTTCAAAACAGCTCATAAAATAACATCATCATTCTGTTTTTCAGACTTCTAGCACCACTGTTTTCTTAAAACAGTGTGGGAATACCTGACTTTGTCTTCCAGGAAATCTAGAATAAATAGCTTTCTTGATAAGAACATTAACAGATGTGGTAGCCAGTGAATCCAAAGAAAAATTAAAAGAACTTCAAATTTGTAGAAATTGTAATCTGACAGAAAACAAAAAACTGTCCAAAGGTGATGAGTTCGCAGTTTTAAAAATTCATTTGTGACAAATATTTTCTTATTTTCATTCTTTTAATTGTGCTAAGATATTGTCAATATTTTTCATCTGAATGTCATTTTATATGTTGCTGATAGCTGAGGCAGTTTTGTAGGTGGAAGATATTTCAAGGTACTTTAAAGTCAGCTGAGCAAAATTGTGTGTTTTGAAAGACTTCCATTTAACTTCTTCAGGCTTGGTTTGCTCTCTTCGCAAGCACACCTCAAATGCTGCACCATTCACTGCTGTCACTGCACTATATCCTGTGACTCCTCAAACATTATCACCACCTGTCAAACCTGGCATGAAATAGCTTGCAAGGTTTTTATGTTGATTTTAAGGAATTAGAGGCACCAAGCATGTTATTTATTCTGGCTTTATCTTCAGTGATGTACACAGTTACCAGTAGCACTGCGCAGCATCCCACATAATCTCCTCAGCATTGGCCACTGAAGTATTATATTATGGTCTGGATTAAGGTTTCCTATACACTGCACTAACATTTACTTTCAGCTAGAAATACTTCAGGCTTTTAAACTCAGTCAGTAAGAAATGTTATAGGTCACAATTAAAACTTAAAAAGTTGCAACCTAAAATTAATACAGGTCTAATAACTATGATAAATTTTGCCTTTTTTCTAAAAAGTATAAAAATTTATTATTTTTCGTAAGTTAATAAATCTTTCTAAAATTATTTTAATATGATTTTACAAAAGAATATTTGGTAGCTCTAATTTTATGGAGACAGTCTGTCCAAAAATGTCTAGAATGAAGGATTGAGGAACAGAGAACAAAAGGAGGTTAAACAAGCCAGAATCCCATGGAAGAGGTCCCTAAAGCTTTGTCCCACAGCGCTGCCTGTACTTCTGCCCTCTCTGCATCAATTTTCATTTCTTCAGACTACACAGGTAAGCGTGAGTGCACGTGCACATGCTCTCTCTCTCTCTCTCTCTCTCTCTCTCTCTCTCTCTCTCTCTCTCTCTCTCTCTCTCACACACACACACACACACACACACTGCACTGACAGGTGGAGGTTTCAAAGACAGACAGACAGAATTTGAATGTTATGCCTATGCATCTATGCATAACCCTCCAAATAAAAATCTAGACACTGGTGAGTTAAATATTTAATAATGATAACAATAATTTTTTGTCTGTTTTTTTTCCTTTAATTGCTATTTTTCTATGCTGATCTTTCATTTAAGAGTGTAGGCCTTAGCAGATAGAACACTTTTCATGTGATCTCTACCCAGCTATGTGCGTGGCAGGTACTTAATTTTCTTAATTTACAGAGTTCTCCTTGCTTTTCTTTCTTTGTGCTATATGATGATTAACTTGAGTATTAACTCAGTGCATTCCATGGTGTGTGTATGTGTGTGTGTGTAGTAGTAGTAGAGCCAGAAACTCACATAAATAGCATTTATAACAATATCTATAAAATTGTTCTCTTTATGTCACATAATGCTTATGCAATTTTAAATCCATAAACATTTATACATATGTAATTCATATTAATTTTGATGATATTTTCAAACATTTATTCTCAATATTACTTTCCACTCTCTCTTAAACTAAGCAAAATGTAAGTGTAGTTGTAAAAATAAAACCACATTGATTTTCTGTCTAGTTATATAATACTTAAAGATTTCCATTCATAAACCAATGTTACATTACTAATATATTTCACATTCCCTCAAATAGATATTATCTTTAGTACGGTCTTCACTCCATTCCTATGGCCAAGTATTTTTCAAGTCCTGTAATTTTGACTTAATTTTGTCACTCAAATATGATCTACCCACTTCCTGACATGTACATGCTATCTCTCCTTTAGATGCCAGGATGTCAATAGCATCAATCACCATTCGCACCATCGATCATGCAGCTCCAATGCCATTGGATGACATCTGCCATATCACCCTCCTGCATTACAGTCCTGCACTTGAATTTTGATGAAAGAGAATATTGTTTGTAGACTCATGATCAATCACAGCATCCTTTACAGTCTCATATTCAGAAGATGTGGAAGCATTAATAATATTTTTTACTGTGTTTGGTCATGCATTTAACAGAGTTCTAACTTGTACACTAACATTGAGTAAATAAACCATAATTTGTAATGCTTCTAACAACTGTCAAGAAATTACTCAACCCAAGCATGAGATTTCCTTTTAAGTTAATGTCCTTTATCTAGACATAGACTATTTTAATTTTAAAATAAAAATTTGGTGACAGTTGGAGCATTGTAATATGCAAAATATAAAGAGAGATCTCTTCTCATGCCTAAGGTCAGTGTCATTAATCTGCACACCTTTTATGCAGTGATGTGTGTAGTACATGGATTTTGTAAGTGTAAAAATGAAATATCAGTAAAATGCATTATCTGATAGAACTCAGTTGAGAAAGAACAGATCATCATAACCCAGTGCAAAGCTCTTTAATGCTTTTCATCCTTATCATTGCACTAGGAGTTAATAGCAAACATGGATTCCCAGGAAACTCATGATGCCAGAAAGACCTTGCTTGTGAGCCAGCACCCTCACAGGCACACGCCAGTATGGAAAACTGGGGAGAAAAGAAATCATTTTTCCTAACTGATATTATTATTTATATTATACTTTCAAAAACAGTGAGCAGCAAACACAGGTATCAGCAGGAAGGGAAGGGGAGGTGACAGTGCCCATCACAGGATTTGCTCTCCCTTAGTGAGGTATGGTGTGGAGAAATGCAGGCTTTCTTACATCAGATGTTATGCCCTGGGTGGGGAAAGGAAGGGACACAAACTGACTTCCTGTAAGAAAAACTAACAACAACAAAAAGCAACCCACCTCAAAACAAGCAAAACAAAACAAAACAAAACAAAAACCCTTGGAACAACATCACATACATTAATCAGTGTTTCATGATATTATTCTTCAAGAATTTAGAAATTTATGAGAAATTTTAGCAGCATTTCAGTGCCTGCAGCTTACTAATTGTTCAAAATGCCCTGTATTTTAAATGCCTGAAACACACACACAAACAAAATATGTATAAGAACACACACATAGCATATAGGTTTTTTCTATATGTGTATATGAATATATATTCTTCAAGTATTATATATAATGTCATATAATTGGGAGAGAATATACTATATAAAATTATATTTATATATGGGAGATTGCAAGATAGTTACTGCACTTCAACCTAAAAATTTTTCATTAGAAAATATTTGCTCTTTCTAATTCTAATGTTCATGTTAATTTTACAGATGTTGAACTACTGAACAATATAACAATCAGGATTCATTTTCTATCTCTTATATTTAATAAGATAAATACTGTTTCTGAATTTTTTCTCACAAGACCAAATATTTCAATTGCTATACAACTACTAGTTAAAATTGTACACATAAGCTTGAACTAACTTCAAAATCTTGACAATATTATAAGACATTGGTGCATCATATTTTTTTAACAGAAATTTAGAACGAACTTGAAATTTCTGACGAAATGCTTATACTTAGATATAGTGATTATATCAGGATATTACAGAGTTGAGACCAGGTATGCTGTGAAATCCTCCATAAGGGACAGGAAAACAACAAATGTCTGTCACTTTAAACTGCCATCCCATCCTGCTGAGTTCTAGAAACTTTGATTTAGAAGTACAAAAAGAGAATATGATTAATATTTTAAATGTCTATGGGTCTGAGGTGGTTCAAGGTGAAAGTAAAATCCTCTACTTTAGGCATTCACATAAAACGTGCAGAAAATCTTGTTTTTGAGTTTCACGTCTGTTTAAATATAAGATGAAATGCCTAAGTGTGGAGCCTGGTATGGTTGACACTTGCAACTGGTAAAATTTCAAGGAGTGATATTATAGAATTGTAGAACGGTTATAAATGTTCTTATTTCCTCAGATGAGGGGATGAGATGAGAGATGTTTCCAAACTTTTCTAGCTCTTTCTGAACTCTTGCTGGCTGATTCATTCTTCTCCGAGCTGACTGATTCAAACTGGCTTCTGATTAAATTTCTCTGCCTGGCCTCAAACTAGTTCTGACAATATGTTTTAATCTTCTGACTCCTTCTCATTCTCTGGTTTGTTCTGTGTTTACCAGTTTCTAGCTTGTTCTCTCTGCAGCTTGTCTTAGTAAAACTGTTCTGGTAAAAACCTCTCAGTAAAACGGCTCTCTCTTCTCTCTTTCTCTGCACTTCTCTTAAGTACCTCCTTTCCTGTCTTGTTATCATGAGGGTTAAGAGTATCCTATTTCTTGGGGCTTGGAACTTAACAGAGAATTCTCATCAGAGGAATATCAAATGGCTGAGAAACACTTAAAGAAATGCTCGTCCTCGTTAGTCATCAGAGAAATGCAAATCAAAATGACACTGAGATTCCATCTTACAACCATCAGAATGGCTAAGATCAAAAACTCAAATGACACCACATGTTGGCGAGGATGTGGAGAGAGAGGAACACTCCTTCATTGCTGGTGGGAATGCAAACTAGTGCAGCCACTTTGGAAAGCTATCTGGTGCTTTCTTAGAAAAATGGGAATAGGGCTTCCTCAAGACCCAGCTATCCCACTCCTTGGAATATACCCAGAAAATGCTCTACCACACAACAGGGACATATGCTCAACCATGTTCATAGCTGCTTTATACATAATAGCCAGAACATGGAAACAGCCTAAGTGTCCCTCAGTAGAAGAATGGACTAAGAAACTGTGGTACATTTACACTATGGAATACTACTCAACTATTAAAAACAAGGAATTCCCGAAATTTGTGGACAAATGGATTGGCCTAGAAATTATCATAATGAGTGAGTCCACCCAGAAGCAAAAAGAGCCAAACGGTATATACTCACTTATATCAAGACACTAGTCCAAGGGATACGTACCATGGAAAACTTTACTTACCAAGAAAGTGGGTCAGAGGAGAGGACATCCTATTGAGACTTTAGGCGAGAGTAGCATGGAAGAATGGGGAAATAGTAGGACCCACAGGGTCCTGGAAACCTACAAGAAGAACTTTATGACAGGCAGATCTGGGTCCTGGGGTCCTCCTCAAACTAAGGCACCAGCCAAGGAGAATATAGGCAGTAAACTTTGAACCCCTACCAGGACCTAGCCGATGAACATGATATTCTCCACCATTGAGTGGAGAGTGAGATCTGACTCTCACACGAACTCTGGTGCCCCTTTTCTGACCACGTCCCCTGGATGGGGAGGCCTGGAGGCACTCAGAGGAAGGATAGCAAGTTACCAAGAAGAGACTCGATATTCTAAGAGCATATATAGGGGGAGGAGGTCTCCCTCAATCACAGGCATAGGGGAGGGAAGAAGGGGGAAAGTGGAAGGGAGGGAAGAATGGGAGGAAACAGGGGAAGGGCTAACAATCAAGATGTAATATGAATAAATAATAAAATGGAAAAAACATTGTAAAATGAAAAAGAACTAACAAAATCCATTATAATATTGAATTCTAAAATGAATGCTTAAGAGTTTTTCTCAGACCCAAGAAAAAAGAAACAGGTCAATTTGGGTCAATTGTGATATAATTGTGAGAGAACAAATATCTTACCTCCTAACAGGGATTTCTTTTCTTTTCTTTTTCTTTTTTTTTTTTTTTTTTTTTCTTTTTTTTGGGATTAAAATATAATTACATCATTTCTCCCCCCACCCTCTGTTTCACCCTCTAAATCCTCCTATATACTCCTTCTTCTCTTTGAAGTTCATAATCTTTTTTATTAACTGTTATTACATGCATATATGTCTAAGTATATAAATATATATTCCTAAATAAACCTTCTCAATCTAGAAAAAAAAGAGTATCCTATTTCTGAATTATTTTGTCTGATCTTTCTTTGATTTGACACTTTGTCTGCTCCTCAATTAGACATCACTTCCTCCTATGAACTAACCTTAACTTCATTGTTTGACATTAATAAGGTTGTGCTTGTATTCCAGCCAGATCACATACACACATAGAAGGTTTTCAATGTGACCACTTTCCAGAGCAGCCAGGTTGATAGGTTAAAATTCCTCTACAAATAATCACTCAAACGAGATGATAAATATTCTTCACATTACTACATGTACGTGTTATCTTTATGACATGACCTCTTTCTGTTTAATAGTCATAGAAAGCAATTGCATTCTGGAGAAAATATGAGCCTTAAATGATAGTTTTCAGCAAAGAAAATTAACAAATATTCATTCAAATAGTCTAATGAATATTTCAATAAAATAATTTGGGGAGTAAATTGAAGTTGAAGAAGGGCTAAGGGCCTAAAGACAGGCAAGGCTTGTTTTGCATTCAAGGAAGACAAATTATTGTTATTCAATCTAATGAGAGAACAACAAATATAGATTAAAAGAACAAGTTCAAGAACATTTGAGTAAACCAGTAAGAAGTAATTAGTAGGAATCAGCTAGAAGGTAGAAAGGGAACGGAGAGTGTGAATGACCCTGAAGCTTCTGGTGGGCCATAGGACTCAAACCTCAGTGTAACCTTTAATGGATAAACACAACAGGTATAACGAATTTCCTACTCAACACATGACCTATAGGCTATATTGAAACAATGACCTATAGGCTATATTGAAACAGAAGTGTCCAACAAGTATTTTGATGGTGAATTCAGAACATAACTCAGGATAAGAAAAAAATTTGTGAGTTATAAGCACATAAACTGACACTAAAGCCATACAAATTATTTCATGTTTACAAAGGGAAAATTATCAGAATAAAAGAATAAAAATCAAAATGAACCTCAGTATCACAGATAAGAGTCGTTTTCTAAAAGTTCAAACTAATGCTTTGTAAAAACAAAAAAACAGTTACAGGGACATTAATAAACAGATACAATTGGTTTTGTATCAGAGAAGGTCAAGTTACATTTCCAATATCACGAGTAAATTCCATAATAAAAATAACAATTATAAATATACAGGAATGTAATTTAAGCTTGCACTTATGACATTGTAGATACTCACATATGTGGTGACTGCAAGGAATAGGCATTTGTGCTCAGAAACAAAAAATATGCCACAAACACTAGATCCATAATTAATAATAGCTAGCGAGTACAATTCAAAATAATTCCAAAATTTAAAGACAAGAAACTCATTCAACTTTAACCTTGGTTAATAAAAATTTATGAAAATCTGTCTTACTCTGATGTTATCTTCACTGGTACAAATTAAAACATCAAAATTCGTCTGGAAACAAGTAAAATATGACAGAATAAAATCACACAAATGGACAGGTTGTAAAACTTTCTTTTCATCATGCTTCCTTTGTAAATGTAAGTTTATTTTCCTGGATGAGTATCTTTCCGCACACAGCTCTTCCTCCCTAGTTCTACAAATACGTATATTAAAATTCCTATAAAAATGAGGTCTTTGTTCAGTTTGGCCATTCCACAATGTAAAAATATTTAAAAGCAATATATTACATACCATAAAAACCTACAGTTGTAATGATTAAAAATTAAAATGCCAGCTGGGGTGGTATCTCACTATAATCTGGCAAATCAGTAAAATCTAGTGGATCATGAACTTGAGTTTATCAGGGGCCTATCTAATGAGAACTTGTGTGAACAGAAGTAACTAATTAAATAGAGATTCACTATCTTTGATATTTCTTCATCTCTCTTCCTTCTGTTATCACCTCCTTGTTCTTGTTTTCTATCAGATAGGCTAAGAGACATGTGAACCTGAACCTCTTCTACATTACTTAAAAGAGTAACTAATTTTTACCTGGCTTACTGTGCTTTGCAGTAAACCCCATTTTTTTTTTTAAAGTGTAAAGCAAACTCTTCCATGTTTTCAGAGCATTATCTTGAATTCCAATATTAAGTAATATTTGTACAACTTTCATGTCAGGAGTCAATTTTATCATTTACTTTATTTAACTTGATTTTTCCACAAAAATAATTTTGTAGGTTGCTTTTGTTAATGTTTTGTATACTCAAAATGTCAGTTGCTTTCTTAAAAATTGTAATTTTGGTGGATTTGTCTGAACTATTACTCTGTTTTAAAATGGGTATTCTTTAAGTTTCCTTCCTCTCCATTTACTTCAAAACTCTAGCTATGGGTAGAAACACTATCGTCAAGCTACAGTCAAATAGTGCATTACTAAAATGGCAATTACATAATATATTAACTACCTATAGTTTAGTTATGAGCAGGATAATTGTCCTTAATTTGTAATTCTTAAAGTATGAATGAAACTGTTCTATTTACCTTAATGTAATAAGTGGAAGAATAATGAATTATGGACACTGAAACTACAACTGTAAGTAGCTATAAATATTTTTCATATAAAAGTTCTGAAGTAAAACTTCGCACATGTCTGTTTCAAGAGACAACCATTCAATCATGCTTAAACTCAAGGAGCCTATATTTATTCTTGAGGGATATATTGACTAGAAGCTGTATAATTTTAAGGTCAACAGAAATGTATCATATTAGTCTTTGTTTGAGACTTTATGCGTTTTTATTTCCCACATTAGTCCATATACCATAGGGAGCATGTAAAATGATGTGCATGTTTTGCAGTGTTCCCTAGGCAACAGGCTGATATGCTTAAAACAATGTATATAAAGCTCTGTAACTCCAAGAAAATGCCTGTTTTATGCTAGTGATTTTTTTTATTAGACTTTACATAGATTATTGCATTGACATAGGCGCCAATCAATCTGTTCGTTGTTTGACACCACAACGGACAACATTAGGATCGACACATCTTATGACCTAGCCAGTGTGATCTGTACTAGACACATTTGGGCATCAAGTCAATGAAAAGTAGATAGTGCTACTAAGAAAATAACTTGTATTATAATGTAGTTTTGATTTACTTCATTTAATACCTAAATATTCACTTGTGGCTACTGCGTGTTCAGCATAGCTGTAACATGTCTGTTCATAGTGAAATATATGAAATAACATATAGCATGTTTTTCAAAGGGACAGATAGTAATGGTATTGCCAAAACAGAACAAAGATATTTCTTATAACTCTACTGCAGCAGAATTGAATAATTCACACAGTTAATTAAAACAGCCTTTACTATTCAATTTCTTGAAAATTGGCTGTAATATCATTATATGCTCATAGTAATTAAGTCTTGTTTCCCCCAATCCTTTCATTCCTCAGATTGTTATAATTGTTATCCTATTTTCTCTCAGCTCTCTAATTACCCACAATATTGTTTAAATTCAAAACTCATCCTATAGCTAGGTGTCATATACAGTTTCATAAAATTGTTTCCCATATGTCCAAATCTTACAATAGCTATTAGCATTAAGCAGCAAAACTGTTTTCCTACATCACCAAATGATGTGGTCTCACCAATAATCCAATTTGTCTAAACCACAAACTAAATTTCTTTTTTTTAACTTTTATTTTAATTTTATCAATTTATTCAGATTACAACTAAATTGTTATCCCATCACTTGTATCCTTTATTCTTCCCTCCCTCCTGCTTTTACTATATTCCCCTCCCCTTGGTCTATGACGAAGGGGGACCTCTTCCCCCACTATATGATCATAGGCTATCAAGTCTCATCTTGGTAGCCTGCTTATTCCTAAATTCTTTTTTCCTCTTTTTGATCTCTCTTTCCTCCATTCCCCTCATGATCTCCAAATGCTGACATCTGCACTTTACTGCACAGAGGCCTTCATGAACTAGTTTCCTCTTGCTGTGGTAACAAATCATCACTTTCTAGCAGCTCAAAGCAATGCATATTCATTATCTCTCGGCCACAGGTCATAAATGTCAAGTGGCAGAAGTCTGTTCATGCTTCTAGGATTCTCTAGGGAGCTGTTCTCTACTTTGTCACTATACAAGATGCATACATTCTTTAGCTCATGGCCTCCACTTCTCTCTTCAGTTCTAAGAATATACCAAGATTAAATTGTCTGTATCTATCGGTCTCTTTCTCTGTCTCCGCCTCTGTTTCCCTCTTTTTCTTTCTTTTCCTCTGTGTTCTTTTCATGGTCACCTCGCTTTGACCGTCCTGTTTTTCCTCTTACAATTAACCTTGTAATAACCTTGGTTACAATTGGAAAATCCTCCACCTTTCTATTATACACACACACAGAGTGAGAGAGAAAGAGAGAGAGAGACAGACAGAGAGATAGAGAGAAAAAGATAAAAAGAGGAAAAGAAGGAAAAAAGAGAGAAGAGAATTATAGAAAATTAATAACAATTCATTACTTATGATAAGCATTTTATAAATTCAAATGCAAAAATTTTAATATTTTTTAAAGAATTTTAAATGATTTTTACAGTATATGGGCATATATATATTCACTCACAAATCTATTGTACTTGTAATATATGTAAGTCTATACTTATATATAGTGTTTGAATAAATAAATTAATTTGTAAAAGAGTAGTCAGAAATATGTAATATTAAATAAGTAAACATTTATTGTTATGCTTTACAAGATAAAACATTTTTTCAAGATTTTACTCAAAACTCATGCAGCAGAGATTCCTAATAAGCTCATGTTTTTCTCAGCATTATGAATCAATTTCTGATTGGGCACACTTCCAACCAATTATGTTTTTGTACACTCACTACTTCATAATGGCTTTTGGCCATCAGTTCTAAGATTCCTGCTGTACCTTACCAAATGCTTTCATTTGTAAGTAGCAAGTACCCTAATTCAAAACCTGTCCCATTAATCAGCACATTCTCAGATCCTTTAGTGGAGAGTGTATTGATCTTCAACCACCTGGGTACTGGGTTAGGATTGTCCTGACCTCTGAGAATCCTGTTATTTTACATCTACAGTATTGACGTTTGAGTTCCCACAGCTGTGAAATAAACATAGTAATGTTCAAACATAGTGAAAGAAACTAGATAGTAGATCAATGCTATCCTATACTAGTCTATTGTACCACAAGAATATACAACCTAGGTGTAATAGATAGATATGATTCTATAGACAGATAGTTCTTCAAAAGCCTCAGAGACATGCAGGATATGGCATTTAAAGATAGTTTTTATTATCTTAAAGGTTTAATGACAATGAGACAGGTTAACTACTGGCAACACCCAGCCCACCTCAAAGTAGATGATGAGCATCAAAGAATCTCCTTATGGAGATGGCTTCAAATGTGGCAAACCAGCCACTGGAAAAAATGGCCTTGTTTCTGCCACAGACAGAATTCTACCTAAAAATGTGAAAGCTGGGATGCAGGCAGAGTCAACGGCCTAACTCTGCCAAGACAGGATAAGCAAGTCCTCAATTGTTCCTGCCTCACAAATGTCGATCAGATATATTGGTCTAGAAGGCTGAAGATGACGCTCCAACGTTATAGCGAGTTTTGGGTGACTGCTCAGGTAGCAAACTGTCTCTGTCTTCTTCTCACTTGAGAAGCTGCTAACCAGCACCCTCTGTAAACCTAGGTAATTAATTTTGTTCCTTCTCAAGTCTCTGATGGCGATGAAGACCAGATAGTTTAATTTTACAATTAAGCTTAGCTATTTAGGGTTAAAGATGTTTTTAGGTCTAGATAGTCGTTTTAGGTTGATAATGATAAGATATGATAGATATTGATTTACATTCAAATTTTTAGGTGCTCCAGGATAGGAAAGATGTTTTCTTCAAGGTTGCTAAATACAAATGGCCAAAACACGTTGAATGTAACATTAACCTAATTCCTTATTGTTTCATGGTTGTTCTTGTTGTAGGTTGTTTATTGTATATATGTGTAATAATGTAAATGTATATGTAAAAAAGAAAAATTAACATAAAAACCAGAATCTCTTTAAGAAAAGCAATTCTTGCCTGCCAAAAAGTCTGACATGGGCATCTTTAGAAGAAGTTATGAGACTCAAACTTTCAGCCCAATATTCTTCAGTTGTTCTTTGTCATATATTTAGAGTGGTAAACATTGTTTTGTCTATTTTGGTTTGATTCCTCTCCTAGTAAATATGATATTCCACTAAAAACATATTATTATGCTTAGTAAATTTAAGTTGAATCTTTAAGTAAAGCAACAAAAGTTATGTAGAATGTAGATATTTAAATTGTGTACATACATTTCTCTGAATTTTGTTTGTTTTATATTGTCTCCCTTTTAATTTCTAGTTTTTATTTATTTTGTGATATAATCTGTTTGGATTATTTGCAAAATCTTTGCTTACCTTGTGAATTTCCCAAAGAAATAACTTTCCGTTTGATTGATTCTTTGTATTTTTCATTAATTTTAGTATTGATTTTGTTTATCTCTTCCTGTGTCCTTTTTCTGTGTGTTGTTTGGTTTTGTGTTCTTGTTTTTCCAAGCTCTTCTATGACAACACGAAGTTGTTATTTTAAAATCATTCAAAATTTTATATGTATACACTTAATACTCTATATATTCTCCTTACAATGGCTTTCATTGTGCTCTGTATACTTAAATATATTGCATTTTATTTAATTCTTTTAAATTTCCTCTTCATTTTTTTCTTGACCCAGTTATCATTTAATAGAGTGTATTTTAGTTTCAATCATTTTGTGTACTTTATGTGGTTGTATTGCTATTACTATTCTGTTTCATTGCATTTTTGACAGTACACTATAAGATGTTATTGTAACTTTCCTGAATTTTTTGAGATTTACTTTGTATCATAGTATGTGTTCAACTTTAGAGAGTAATCTATAGTCTGCTGAGAAGAATATACTTTCATTTGTGTTTTAATAAAATATCTGTAGATTTCTGTTAGACCCACTTTATTTATTAGGTTGTTAAATTCTAGAGTTTCTCGTTTTAGATTATTTTATTGATAAGCTATTTATTATTTAACTATATTGGTGTTATTATATTAATGGTGTTATTAGATGTCTTTTGGAAATTTTACTCTGCTCAAACTACTGGCAGAGAAAAATAATCATCAATTGTACTCCTTTGTGTTCTTTGCCAGCTACAATAATGACATACTTGGCAAGACACACCTCCTGATGCATAGTAGACTTAATGTCATGGAGTAACCAAGCACTATTTAATTGTATTCAAAATCTGCTCCACAAAATAAAATCCCAACCAGGCTCCATTTTTAAAGGACAGATTTGCCACTTGAAAGTTCCTACATCTTGGGGAGATCCTAAGCATTAGTAATCTGAAAGGTGCACATAGTTTTAAATCAACTCCAAATGGCTTATTGTTATAGCCATAGATTAGTGGATTTGTCAGCTCGCATTAGAGAAGCTTCGGTAGATGGCCTAATGACACAGCACATCACGTGCACGCTCCTCTAGCATAGATGCCATGTCATTTGGCATGGCAGAGAGGCTGTGCATTTTATCTTCTAACTGGATAAACAAGTGAATGAAACCAATAGGTAGATGCACAGGTTAAGATTCTGGTAAAAACGCCTATCACATTCTGTAAATGGAATGGAAATGAATGCTTGTTTCAAATAATGCATATATGTATTGAGAGTTATCTGATAGGCTCTAAGCTATTCTCCTGAAACTACACCATTGACAAAGAGATTTTTATGCATATAGAAGTAAATGTATAAATTGAAGTACTAGGATTTGTATTTTTAGTAGTTAAGTTAGACTGTAATTTTAAATTTTACTATTTTTCATCATTCAGTTCTGTCTATGCCTTCATGTTTGTGCCATAATAAATAAAATATGTCTTTCAACCTGTGCAGTGAGTCCAATATGGTATTATTGTATAATTAAATTATTAACCTGTTTTACAGTGGTAAACATTTAGATCATTCTGATTTTCACTGTAACAAATAAGGTTATCATAAACATCTTTAGACACATTTACCTTCAATAAATACCCAGATATACACATATATGTATGTATTTACATGTATATGTGTATACTAGCTGTTCTTCTGTGAACAAAACCAGTTTATATTAGTTGAATTGGAATTTTTACATATAAAATAAATGAAAATATTAAAATAATTATAAAACATATTTATCCTTGTTTAAAATCATAGACTTAATGTAAATTATATTTTGAAACATAATATTTCAGTTTAATAGGTCTAATATATTAGCCATTTTTCTTCAGAGTTAGGCAAGATTAATAGACTATGGCAAGTGAGGGTTCATCTGATTGCCCTTGTGTTTGGGTGTAAATATTAACTCTAATTGCCTTTAAATGGTATTGGAAAAATCTATTGTTTATTTGGCTTCAGAATAATAATTCTCCTCAAAAACTATGTATTGATATTTAGAAGTTATATCTTTCATTATAATATTCAATTATGCAATTGGCATCCAGAAAACAAACAAATGAGTGCAGATGTGAAAACAATATTTCTTAACTTGTTTAAATATAGAATTTATTCATATTCAGTTAGCAAGAATGCTAATACACAAAATATCAATAAAATGAGCTTACTGCAAATATACTGGAAATTTATATTCCTATTTTATTACATTCTTATATTTGAGAATGTCAGTATTCTGATATATTTAGGGAAGTAATAGAACTACTGTCTCAGGACTGTATAAAGCATAGAATGACTAGGTACTTGCCTATTGCTATGTAAGAAATATCGATTTTGTCCTTTTCCACGAACTAATGCCTTTGACAATTAAAAACATATTTATTTAATTTTTTCTTTGCAAAAGCAGTTCCATTGCCTGTTCTTTTTCCTTTTCTCTCCATTCCTTTTCCTGGCAACCACGAGACCCAGATGCTAAGCACTGGAAGATATTTCTTCCAATAGCAGCATCTGGCATGCTGGCAGCCTCCATAAGCAATTTTGTTTTAGGGCTTTAAAGCAGCTTCTGAGTCTATTACATGGTTAATCTGACGGGCTGTCTGAGCTGACTTGTCCTCCTGGATGCCATATGCCAACAGCGAGAGACGCACTGAACTGTCTGCCCATTAGAGCTGCTACAAAGAGCACACCTGAAAAAATTCAGCTGCGAAGAGTATTCTTTGCTTCTGTTCAGCCATTACAGTACCAGTGATGAGTGACCTAGCTAAAGTAGTACTTAAAACACTTGCCAAAAGTGCTCGGTGCCCTCTGAACACCAGGGAAGAGTAGAGAACTGGAAATAATAAAATATTCAGGAAACGGCTGTGTCACTTGATACTGAAACATCATGTTCCCCCTCCATGCAAGGAAAGGAATAGGAAATGAGAGGTGGAACTTTGAGAGTGAGAGGCAGCAATATGATTACTGAGCTTCTGCAGCAAACGGCTCATAGGAGACTGGATTGCCTGACGTTAAGTGATACATCTAACTCATCTTTACACTGCAGCTTCAGGGCATACCAGAGTGCTTACACATAGTACAAATGAAGCAGTGGATTTTACATGAACACAAACAGACTAATAAAACTTGAAATTATGCAGCACGATTTATTACCTTTCAGTTCCTTCCCCCACTAAGTTGTTATCACTTAGATGCTTCACCAGACAACCCTTTTCAGAGATTATTATAAGGACCCAGAATATTGGGTCACTCAATATATATCCTACGGATCTTCCACTTTAGGAGCCCACAGGGTTCCAGAGTTTGAGCAGGACCCCTGGGTTTAGATCCACCCATCATAATGTTCTTCTTGTAGGTTTCTAGGACCCTCTGGATCCTTCTATTTCCCCATTCTCCCATGCAAACTCTGGTGCCCCATCTTTGACCACATCCCCTGGATGGGGAGGCCTGGTGGCACTCAGAGGAAGGATAGCAGGCTACCAAAAGAGACTTGACACCCTATGAGCATATACAGGGGGAGGAAGTCCCCCTCAGTCACAGTCATAGGGGAAGGGAGTAAGGGGAAAATGGGAGGGAGGGAGGAATGGGAGGATACAAGGGATGGGATAAGAATTGAGATGTAATATGAATAAATTAATAAAATATATTTTAAAATATGTAACAAAAATAAAAAAAGAAGTCCATGAGGTTACTGTGGGCTTTCCCAGAGTATTTTCAAATGATAGCTTATATTTGTAATATTAGGTGAATAAACCTTTCTCCCTTTTTCCATGTAAAACCACATTTTCACTTATTGTGACTAGAAAGTATGTTATACAAGTAAGAATACTCATTGACTCATACAACACTGATGACAAACAACAAGTTAGTAGTATTTTAGTTATGTACCCTCGTTTGATAAAATACTTAAGGTTCCCAAGACCTAAATTATAAGCCCAATTGTATTTATAACTAGGAGTAATAGATGCTTTACCTGTGCATCATTAAGTATGCCTTACACTTTATGACTTTCCCTTATCTTCTGCCTTTGTAAATACTAATTCACATGTCTACTCAGGTAATTAATCTTCTTCCTTCTCAAGTCTCTGATGGGGTTGAGGGCCAGGTAGTTTGGTTTTACAATTAAGCTTTGTTGTTTAGGGGTTAAATATTTTTAGGGCTGAGTAAGTGTTTTAAGTTGATAGAAATGGGATATAATAGAGATTGATTTACATTCAGAATTTTAGATGCACCAACATAGGAAAGATGTTTTCTTCAAGGTAGCCAAATACAAATAGCCAAAACACTATGAATGTAAAATTCATGTAATTCCTGATTGTTTTGTGTTTCTTCATGCTGTAGGTAGTTTATTGTATATATGTTTAATACTATAAATGTATATGTAAAAATGAAAAAATAATAAAAAAGACATTATTATATATTTAAGATTAGACTTACAAGTGGAAACTACTCTTCTGGGTATAGTATTATATCATCTGCTGACTAAATATATATATATATATATATATATGCACCAATATCTTTCAGTTTTGTAACTCCTTATCTGTTGTCAGCCTTGGCACTGTTCAAACAGGATGTGCCTGGCTATATATAATCATTTGGCTTGCAATATAAAATCCATGCTTAGATATATACTAAAGGTCAATTCATATTTAATTAGTTATTGAGAACATGGGCATAGGAGAGAAGGAAAAGAAACCAAAATGGTCAAATGTTATGATTCTTGTAAAATGTTTAAAGAGAAATGAATTGAAAAACGACTCATTCACAGATGATCTGATATTTAATCATGTACAAAGAACTAATTATTTAAATAAATAAAATATAAAAATGACTTTTGTAAAGTCATAAAAGTAAGAGAAAATTTATGGGTGAATGCTTTATTATATTCAAATGTTATTTAAGTATCTATAAAAGCAAATTTCTACTTATAAAATATTGGTATTTCATGAATCATATTGGAGTTTAATTTCTTTGTGTTTGATTCCTAGAAAAGTATAACTTGTTTACATATGTGTTATACAAGGAAGAAAATAAATGAACTTCTCCCAATAGGTAATCGACTATGTCTTTACAAATTGGTTTTACTAGTTCACAATCCCAATAAAGTCAGAGCCATGGAAACATTAAGAAAAACAGCTTAAATAAAAGTTTCCATCTTTAAAAGCTTCTTATATATACTTGAAAATATGGTGGACAAATGTAGTTTTTAAGACGGGAATAGTCAGAAGAAAACCATTTGAATTTGATAGCTAGTTTTAAGACAATCACTGCTCCAAGTTTTGTGTTTTAACCTAATCTAAGAAGAAGAACCCACATCCTTAGACTTCTATCAAATACATTAATTACAAGTTTTATATATCATATTTATGTATAAACAGATACAAAATAAGACCAATTATATAATTGATTAGCTTTCTATTCATCCCCAATATTCAGTATTAGCCCCATTAGTCAAAAATGTTATACATGACAAATGATCTAAAATACTCAGTGCTTTAAGACTTCAGAACTAACTTTTCACCAGACAACCTCTGCAGAGGCTTCCATGCTTGGCTGGCTCTGTGGTTTTGGTTGTAGTATTATTCTGGATTTGTCTGTCACTGGGATTCCACAACTGGTGAAATGATGCAGAAACAGTTTTTCAATTGTATGTCCATATTGTGTGTGTGTGTGTGTGTGTGTGTGTGTGTGTGTATGTGTGTGTGTGTGTGTGTGCCCGCGCGTGCACGCATATGCACATGGGCTTTCAGCATCTGTTGTCCTGAAAAGAACTAGGTACTAAGCATGGTACTGCCATTCGTGTTCTCTTAGCCTTTAGCTTTTTCAGCTGGGTATTGCACTGTCTGTCATACTAATTACATCATTTTAACTGATAATGTTAACGTCCCTTGGTTTACAAAATAACATCACAGCAACTTGGTTTTATTAGCATAGCATTTTATTGATGTCTTCAGAAGTTCATACATATAAAGAATATGGTTTGATCATGTTCACCTCTTACTCTTCCATGCAATACATTCTAGATACAACTCTATACCCTTCCAATCTCATATCCTCCACTAAAAAAATATAACTTTCAATGTCCAATTTGTGAAGCCAATAACTCATGACTAGAGTGCCATCTGTTGGAGCATGTACCATGGGCTTCTTCCTTAAAGAATACTCACTCTGCTCCAGATGCCTCCAACTGCCTGCAGTCCTCATCTAAGGATGGAGGTCATAATCCCCTTTACCAGAAGGCTGGTGGGCTTGATCTTGTGCCAGTCTTGTGCTGACAAACACAGCTGCTCTGAGTTCTCATGCACAGTGGTCCTGCCATGTTCAGAAGACATTGCTAGGCTCAGGTCTTGCCAAACCACTGGCTTCTACAGTTTTAAACCCTTCGTTCAAAACTGTCACTGACCTTTGGAAGTGCTTCATTTAGATGCTTCGTTTATGACTGAGCACTTCATTGATACTTATTCTCATATTTTGACATTCTTTAATATCAGAATGTATATTTCAGGTTACAGAATATGAGGAACCTACTTTGAATTAACTTCAATTCGTGATAGGTTTTGTTTTTTTTTTTTTTTTGTTGGGTTTATAAAGGTTTCAGTTTTTGTCAGCAACTGCCTCTTGATAGAGAACTGAAATCCAATAATATTACCTGACCATGGTTTCTAACTACACAGATGACTCCACAGGCCTTGCCAGAGATAGAGACAGAGAAGTTCGCAGAGGTGTTCTGGAAATGTATGCGATTTCAGTCACATCTCAAAGATGAGTTTTCTTTCTGTTTAATACAGGTTTAATACCTGCTACTTTTTTCAAGGTTTACAAACTTAATCAGGTACCTTAGCTACCTGTCAGTCAACGGATGGTCGAATCTTCTGAGGTCTTTAAAGTTGGACTTTTCTTTCTATTCTTTTGAGCTCACAGAAGACATATATCAAGATGTCTACTCTAATATGAAATCCATCAGCATCAGAGGACGTTTGCATGAGTGGAATTTCCGCAACAATTGGCATGAGCACATGGAAGACTGTTTCCCTGTGTAGCTTCCTCTCACCGGAAGTACCATGTTCTGTTCTGAGCAGTGGCTTTGTTTTGCAGAAGCAATGGTTATGTTTATAACATCAAACTGAAATGAGATTTCATACGATTAAAAAAGTTGGGCTGAGATGCCCTTGGCCAGCATGTTTAAGGTTCAACACCTCTGGCTTTACGTAACAAATAACACATAACAAACACACTCTGGAAACTTTTAACATACTTCGCCTCAGTATAGTTGTTTCGTAGACCCATATGTTACTAGTTAAAAAAAAAAGTGTGATTATGTAATGTAATGTAAGCCTCCAATGAATAGATGCAACCCTCCTATTGGCTATTTTCTTTTTGTCTTTTTTACAATTTTATTTGTATGGATGTTTTCCCTGGATGGATGTCAGTGAACATTGTTCGTGTCAGGAACTCACTCACGTCAAAGGAGAGCTTTTGATCCTCTATGAGCTGTCATGTGGGTGCTACAAATTGATGCCACTTCCTCTTGAAGATTGGTGACTACTGTTAACCTCTGAACCATTTCTCTGGCAATTATTGGCTAGTTTCAAATTGCAGAAACAGTACCACAACAAACTACCAGATATCAGAACACTCTCAAAACGTCATGCACTCACAGCAATGTCGTGTTTTAGGGGAGATTTTCAACTTTCTCAATAAGTGAGTTTAATCTCTCGCTACTCTCAGGACAGTAGTGAAGGAAGTCTGATACCCCAGCATCATAGATTCTATCTTTTTCTGGGGCATATGTCTGATTTGCACAGCCATTCAACAGCCCTCCTATGGGTTCTCCCATGTGCATGTGTGGTCAGAGGCAGGTCACATTTGCAAATTCATTCTCTTCAACTATTTGCAATATAGTGCAACAACTGTCACTACTATGAAGACCTGGCATAGCCTTTACCTGAAGTACAGTCTCATTAATCATTTCAAGAAATAAATGCACAGATTTAGATATATTTGTTCTAATTCGGCTCAATTTGTCCTTCACTTTTGTTTGCCAGTTGTGCAGACTTCACTCCTTTCCCTGTTGCCAAGTTGACTTCCTTCTGTTGTGCACCCGTTTATCCTGTCCAGACTTAGGATCTCCACTTCTGTGACCATTTCTCTCCAGGATTCACTTATGTATTCAGTAACTGGGAGCTAAGGAGAAACTGTGGCCTCAGAATCCAGTGCTGGGGTTGAACTCTGAGCATGAAAAATAACAAAAAGGGGAAAATGAATATTGTGCTCACCACAAGGTTAAGGTGCCTGGCTTGCAAGGAAACCAGGGGTGCAATAATAAAACAGCCATAGATTTCCTTAAATTTCTAGCGAAGCAGATGATAAAGGAAAGGCCTCAAAAAAGAAAGGACTATTATGAGTTCATAATATCTATGTCATATATGATCTTTTGAAAAAAAGACTGTCACGGATTGCACAGATGTTTCAGACCCTTCAGCATGGACTACTAGTGCTTCTGAGGACTCGCGTCTGGGCCGAGCACCCATATCTCTTGTTGTCCACATGTCTGTGACTTCTGTTCCTGGAGATCAAATGCTTCTGGTTTTATCATGTAACTACACTCACATGCCCTCCACCCATACCACTAAAATTAAAATCATAAATCTTTAAAAATAAAATAAAGTCCCTTAGGATTGAGGTGAATGTTGTTGTTTGCTTGTAGACAATGAATTGTACTTAAAGTATTTGAATGATACAACTAAAAATAAGTGCCGATATTTAAGGCTCTGCCAATTAAATTCAGATGGCTAGTTAGGAAACCTCCAAATTCCACCTAAGAATGATATCCAAGCCTGACGTCTCAGAGGCTCCCTTCTGTTTAATGAACTCAGAGGCTGAGGAAAATATCCACACCCACGGAGGAGCAAGCCACCAAGTTGCTATCCTGTAGCTAGACACTTGGTCCTTTCCTCTGTTGAGTTGAGGGTGGAGCCCAGAAAATTCACTTCAGATACAAAAGCTTCAGATGAAAACTTTATTTTCTGAGCTCAGGAAGGCAGCCAGTAGTGCACACTTAAAGGGTGACAACCATAGAGCAAAGGGCAACAGGGTGGGCTATAACATTGTCCAATCATATTTTGACTAGGGGTTGAGCAGGGGAGCTTCCACCAATCAGGATAGGTGTAGATCCCTGGGCCTGGGACCATGGACTTGCTTGACCCTGCCAGCAGGATGGAAAAGTGGGTGTTGTGGTGTCTGAACACAGACAGGTGTTTCTTTATAATAGAAGCCGTTCACCTATTGGGAAAACACCAGTTCCCAAGGGACTGGGACCTTGAACTTAGTTTCTTCCTATGATTTAAGGAGTCTGAAAATGAAACGGTACCATTTAAAATAAATTTCTTTTCTTCATTCCCAACACCTCAAGTAAAGGGAAACACTTCATGTGGAACATGTTTGCTACCCTGAGAAGCGCTATCATGGGCACATGGAAGGCACCAGAATGGTGTGTCTGACTTCTCTGATGCTGAGCAGGCCTATGCTCTGTGTCCTCCCCTCCCAACTCCTCCACTTCCTGTGGAGGAGGGATTATCATTTCAAGAATATAATTCCCTTGACCTCTCCTTATCTGTTCATCTAACATTAATTGTTGAAGTGTCCTCCATTCAGCTAAAATCACTGTCAAGTTTGAAATGACTACAAATTAATTGGAACTACAGAGGGTTTTGTATTTCAAATCTTATTAAAAAATAAAACTAACTGCCTCAAGTTAAAACAAGAACAAAAAAAGGACAAACCACAATGTAACTCATTCTAATTCCTTATATTAAAATATGTTATATTAAACAAACAAACAAAAAATTGTGAGGATTTATCTATGCAGTATTCAACACATACTCTGTGGTAGCTCTTACATAGTTGCAGCAAGACTTCTAAAAAGTTGTAAAGTTTCTTTTTTTTTTTTCTTTCTTTTTTTTTTTTTTAGTTTTAAAATAAGAGAATATCCTTTGAAGCCAATTTTATGGGAAATTACTAAGATATATAGAAAATGTGTGTCTTTGAGGATCATGGGTAGAGTGCACATCTTGTATTACAACTCTCATGCTGTGCTTTGCCTCTGATTGGTAGCCCAAAGGCATCGTTTTGAGTGGAGTCATATTGTTTAGGAGGAGTGACTCATGCTGTTCTACTGCAAAGCAATCAGTAGCACACTGATCGATTGGACAGGCAAGAAGAAAAGAGACAAGAGGAATGGACATGCTATTATTTCTGATATTAAAGACATGAAAATAGAAGATATGGAGAGTCGTCTCAGTGGAAATGAGATTATTACTTTAAAAAACCATTTTCACTTATGAATACGCTGTCTTATAAATCTGAGTAAAATGCTTCTTTTAAAAGTGTATTTTCAAAAAAATATGTTTCTAATGTGTATATAGAAGTAAAATCACAATCTAGTTAAAGTTGGTTAATGCCAACTGATTGAAAAAAAGTTAAACATGAAAATGTTTTTATCTTTGCATTAAAAGTATCTTTAAAAACATATATCCATATACATTAGTTATATCTATATAAAAAACAGATGCTTAATTATTCTGTTTTATTATTTGTCATCATCAAGGATTTTCTTATCTTTAGTATAAACCTGAGGAACTACATTGGGAATTACACCTTGATGAACATGAATTAGAGACAATTTATAAAAAGTTATGATTGGACTAAAAACAGTCACATGATTTGGGGATTTTGTTATGTATTCCATTTTGACCTCATTTCACCATCTTATTGACTCTACCTCCTGAGTTCAGAGATAGCATTCCTGTGCCACAATACCTGGTGCAGATATATTTAGGAAAATTTGATTCACACAGCATGAAGATCCATTTTAAAGTATAAATAGAGACAAGTCTGCAAACAAAAAAAAAATGCAGCTTTAAATTCTGACTTTGTCTCTGGGTCAGTTCCTTTAAAATAGTGCTAGAATAGTAGTTTCTTCTTTAAAAAAAATTAAGATTGTATCTATTAATGCACTCTAGGTACCTTCCTGGCATAGAATACTCCATTTCTTGAACTTACTCTCTAAATTATATATAATTATATATTAAATGACTATCAAAACCTAATAATGTACTTATATCTCAGTTCATGATTTAATTTTCTGCACTAAAACCACCAAAACAAAGAAATAAATAGATAAAAATTCAAGAAAATTACCAATTGATTTTTAGAAGAGTGAGTGGACATTTGTCTATTTCCTATCCATCTATAGCCAATTTGTCCCTCTTCCTGTTTGTTGTCTATCTATTTATTCTATCATCCATGTAACCTATAATACATCACTTACAATATATAGATCATCTTTTCTATAGTATCTGTTTATTATCTATCATCCATCTACTGCTTTTTTATTATTATGCTCACCTTGAGGCTTCCTTTATCAGTCAACCCTTTCTACACAAAATCACTTTTTAAGAATGCTACAAAATCCTTGTAATATATAACATATTTAAATCCCATCTTAACCCTGTTTTGGGACAAGCTAATTACCCTTCTTGAAAAATTAGCTAACTGTACACTCCAACACTCAGAATGTTTTCATGCTCCAGGGCAGGTTGTATCTTTAATCACTGTATGGCCACGCCCACTAAAGTCAGCCTTTGCACATCCCTGGGGCAAAATGAACTATGCAAATAAGGTGATCCAGGGGAGTTTCAGGAAGTCTAATGCCTTCATAATCATATTGCTATAGCTCCACATTTCATGTATCCTTTCTTTGGATGTATTTTCCTGAGCAATTAGTCCCAGTAATCATCTCCTGTTTGTAAAAACAACAGAGACTGGCCATCCATCTCTAAGAGGATCCTTCACTGAGCAGGATTTGCCATTAGGTGTGCCTCTAAGTGTACCGTCTGCCTACCACTCTCATGACTACTAGCTTTGACAGCTTCTTGGGGAAATGGTTTTGGCTTTAGTAACTGGTTCTAAGATTAAGAGGCACTAGGGGCAAAATTTCTCAAGTTGCTACTCCTCTTATTGTCCAAATTTTATTAGTTAGGAATATCCATAATGATTCATGTCACTTGACTAAACTTCCAGCGAAGGCCATGTGACATCAATATGACTGAAGGAACACTTGGAATACATCCCATATCTCAGAGTATGCTTAACTCTTGAAAAAATAAAAAAAGGACCATATTCAGTGGTTCTTTCATTGCTCTGCTAGATCAAAGCTCCTGGCTATCTGTGAGGTTTGATAGTTTCTCTAAGATCCTAAGTTACACGGTGACAATCTATCGTGAGTCAGCCTTTAATGTCTCTGAATTTAAGAGCTTTCCATAACCTACACTTTACACCAGCTTTAACAAACTCTCATTAGCCTCTTCTATAAGTGAACAGTCATATGTCTTCTATAAGTGAACAGTCATATGTCTTGCTCTATGTGAATACTCATTTTATGTGCAGAAAGTTTGTCACATATCACTCTGTTTTTTTTGTTATTTTTGACATTGCCACTAATTATTCTCAACAATACTAAAAGCTATATAACTGATATTAAGCTGAGGTTTCTTCTTCTGAAATCATAAACAAATTAAAAATTACTATTTAGGTCCATTTGTGATAAAAAAAAAAATAGACTACAAAGAAAGAAGACCAAAGCAACACCAGCAAAACCCTTTTATGTAAGTGAAATCTACAAATACATAGCTATACGTATTTGGTATTCAGTTGCTTTGTTGGTACAATGTCTTGGAATTTTCAGATAGTGTGGCCTCAGTGTAGGATACATGTTAATGGGGGTGGGCTTTGGAAGTTCATAACTCAGCTTCATTTCTAGTTCACTCTTTCTGAGTTATGTATGAAATTGAAGGTGTGTTCTCATGGCTTCGTGGTCCAACTGCCTATTGACATCTCTCTCTTCCCATTATGGGAACTCCCTCTGGAATCATGAGCCACTTTCTTTCATAACTTACTTTTGGCCGTGTCAAGTCATCACATTCACAGTAAAGTAACTCTCTGACCTCTTTATGGAAATAAATAAATGCACATATTTGAATATATTCACACACACACACACTCACACACAAATGTACTCACACATACACAGAATAAACTCAACGCTAAACATCATGATTCTGAAACAATGTATTTTTATGTTGTTTCTGAATGATGAAACACAATTATTATTTAGTAATAATACACAGTAGAGAAAAATCAAGTAGGAGCAAATTTCTGTTAAATACAAGGTTACAACATGTTATTAATAGTATTTGTTGAAATGTGATCCAAAATCTAAAACCCACCAAATAAAGCATTGTTTTACCTAAATACAGTCTATGCTGTAGTTCTCTGACTCTGTATTTGGGACTCTTTTCCATTTGGTGCCTTTCCCTTTTGCTTAGATTTAGATCCTTGCAATACCTTCTTCTGCCAAAATGTATTTTTCTATACTGCCTGTCTCAAGGGAGTTAAATATTAGTACTCTGCATGACCTTCTAAAAATTAATGACTATTTTCCCAAGAGGCATTCTTAAATTCATTCTTTGGTCAAACCCAGGGAAGAGGTGAGCCATGTCCTTTTATACATCACCAGGGTTTGTCACTCTTCATCACTGACTATACCCAGTACAAATCATCCTTCTCTTCTGAGAGAGACATACATTGTTCCCTTGCCATGAAAAAAATAATTGTGCATAACTCCCTCAGAACAGCTAGCATAACTGCTATGTTGGCCCAAGTAATACGTAAAGATGATGCTCCCAAAAATACAAAATACACATTTCAAGCAATTTTAACTCTACTAAAGCAATATAAAACGTCTCTAAATTTTATATCTGCATTGTTAGCTAATGTCTCATAAGAGAAAATTTTATTGTTGGCCAGGAGGCTCAGCTTTGTTCTCAGTAAACTAAAATATCTAAATTAAAGTCTTACATTTGATTTCTAAACTCTTGTCTATCACTTTCATAGTCTTTCACACAATTCTTCTTCCATATGTAACTGGCTGATGAGAAAATGTGATACGTTTTTGCCTCCTGAATATCAGAGCTGAGGTGAAGCATCTAAAATAAGACATGGAAAAATATGAAGGTAATATATGGTTTTACACTTCAGAATTATGCTGTTAGCTTCTTTTTTTCCTGGAATGATAGTAACACACATATAGAATACACAGGTATTTTCTTTATTAAATGCTTTTAGGTAAGGCTTCTTAATTTATAATTATTAAAATGCCAAATTTTGATAAAATTAAATATACTCGGGGTATAACTATATTGCCTATTTGTCAATTAATTATATGAATGATATAGGAGATGAAGCTCTGTTATATAATTACAAAATTCTTCTTAAATTAAATCAGTTGTAGCAACTTCCCAAATATTTGTTATACTAAATAAATATGAAATAATTCAATAGAAAAATATATATGCAACACAGAAGTTGCAATAATATTAAGTTTTTAAATATTAAGGAATATTAAGGGTGATCGAGGGACAGTTTTCAAAATGTAAGAATGAATATTTGATGAAACCAAACAAAAGTGTCAGAAATCAAATTAATGTGCTTGATAATTATAGGCAAAAGTTGGGCCAAATGAGGTATCCAATCCACAATCACATTGTGCTACAAGAAGTGGACAGTTCTGACAAAATTCAGCTCATTGATCCCATCCATAATGCGGTTGCTGACTCTTAGATTAATTCTTAACACTCACTGTAGAAACTAAATATCAATAAAGATTCTCAAATATTGTTACCTTTATCCATAAAAAAACTGGAATTTCTAACTGGACATAACATCTGATGCAAGGCTATCTGAGCTGTGTTTCCTTAAATTCAAGTGTTATTGCCAAACACATTTTCCTTCACATTTTAGCATTCTATTTAAGTTTGAAAGCACATTTAAAGATCAAACATATTCTTCCATCATTTACACAGCCTATCTCTGGCAAGAGAAGAATATTTTTCATGTGTATCCGAATCAGGCAATTTATAAAAGCTTATTCATGGAAAATGATGTCCTAAAGAAACTGTGAACTAAGACATTCATGTTCTTCTCTTTAACTTATTTATTTATTTATTTATTTTTTAGTCTTTGAAAGTTTTATATATGAATACATTGCATCGTGATACTATTTACCTTTAACCCCCTTGCACTAAGTTCCACCAGGACCCACAATTACAGCTCCCTCTCAACTCCAGGCCCTGCTTTGATAGTTACTTATATTTATTTATCATTTATTTAACTCAATTAGTGCTGTTCATGCGCATGCATCAGTGCAGGTGTCACCCACTGGAATGTGGACAATCTACCACTGAGTGTATTCCCTAAGAAAAGTATCTCTCCTCCCTCAGCAGCCATCAACAACATCTTTAACTGGATGTGGGGACTTTGGGGCTCCTCCCCTAACCATATTGTAATTTGAAATCTCTGAGTGTTCTATAGGTCTCCTGTAGGTAACTATAGTTATGGTGAGGTCATGTGTGTAGTGGAAATGCTATGTTTAAAGGGAAGCATTTTACAGTGGGTCCTCCCTATTGTCTTGTTCATACTCTTTCTTTCCACATAATGGGAAAAAATGGGAGTCTTAGCAGAGAGTATTGATACAGACATTCAACCTATGTCTCAAGACTCAAAGTTGGCATTTTGAACAATTATGAGTCTTTGCATTAGTCTATTTCCATGGAAATAGGAAGCTTTATTGGCCAAGGTTGAAATCAGCACAAATCTAAAGATATAAACATAAACATTTGGAAGGTAGCCTCTCAACATAACCAATGAGGGTGACCAACTTAACCAAACCATATCAAAGGTTCTCTGTCATAGTCCATGACTTTCTTAGCCGTGGGACTTTGACCATCTTTACCAAAGCCGAATGGGACCTGTATTATTTTTCCTGGACTATGGAAAAAAAATCAGACATGATGGTAGAAACAGAAAGCTGAGAACTCATGCCTTCATCTTCAAGTACAAAGTATGCAGAGAGGAATCTGAAAGCACATGTGAAGTTTAACCTCACAGCCTGCCTGCCCTCAGAGGTGTATTTCTTGTAACAAAACCTTACCAGACAGCACTGCCCCCTGGCAGTGTTCAAATGATTGAGGCTCTGTAGGGCAAATCTCACTCATGCCTCCATATTCCACTCCCTGAACTCTTAGTCTACTGAACATATCATAATTCAACATACATACAATACAACTTGACAAGTAGCTACTAACTTTCATACTTTCAATGCTGCTTAAAGGCCTGAATCTCTATCTCTTTTTAGTACAATCCTTAGCTACAACATTAAGTTTATTGGTTCTCTTTTTCTGTTCAACCAGTACATTTTGAATTTCGTTCTGCCCCATTTGCTCTTTTTCATTGTAGATATGCATAGAAGTCATTCATAGTCATAATAATCAATTCATAGATTCATTGTTATGCTGCTTTGAAATTGCCTCTGCTAAAGAAATTAATCCATTACTTTTTAATTTAGCTGCAGACAAGTTCTTAAGATGAAGGAATAATGCATGCAGCCAGACACTTTGCCAAAATATCACTAGAATGGCCATTAGCCCAATTGCTAATAGCATTCCTTTCAGAAACTTCTTGAGCTAGAGCTACATATCCCCACTGTTTTCTCTCTCTCTCTCTCTCTCTCTCTCTCTCTCTCTCTCTCTCTCTCTCTCTCTCTCTCTCTCTCTCTCCACACTTATGGCCTATTCTTTGGTATCAACTTCTGTATTAGTTACTATTATAATAATGTGATGATAAAACACTATGACCAAAGTAATTTATGAAAGAAAGAGAAAAATTTTCTATGATTCTACAGGCTATAATCCTGTCCATAATGACAGCTCACCATGGCAGCAGGTGGCAGGAGTGGCTGCAGAAGGAAACTTGTATCTTGATCTGCAAGCATGAAGAAGAGAGGGAGCAAACTCGGAGCATATGAGACATCTTGTTTAAAATCTGCCTGCCGGTGACATCCTTCCTCTAGAAACAATGCACTTCCTAAAGCTCTCCAAACAGCAATGAATATCATGTGTTCAAGGGCCTCAGGCTATGGTAGACATTTCTCACTCAGTTCATTCTAGTACATATGATTGTCTAGTTCAACAACATCCAAAATAATAAGGGAGGATGATAAAATATATCTAATATGAAATCATGGTGAATGCTGGGAGAAAAAGATTTACATAGGGTTGTAGACTGGGATTGGTGGAGGAAGAAGTTGAGGTAAGGTTAACCTAAACTGATGAAGTCCTATGAAATCTGACTTATAGGATGCTAATTAAAATATTTTTTTTAAAACTAAAATAAAACAAAGTGTAAAAATATTTGGTTAGAATTACCCCATATTAGAGGACAGTGCTGCTTCTAGGACAAATGGGTTATTAAATGAAAATCTGTATCCTAGACCCTAGTTATTTCCTTAGTTAGAGAGATAACAGATGTATCCAAATCAGGACTGATTATTGTTTTTCTCCCTGTTGCCCACTAATTATGTTTACACTAATTGGGTGGTAAGACCACAATGCTAAAGATTCCTCAAACTTTAGTTTTACCAAGGATCCTAAATCAATTTTAATGTTTGTTTGTTTGTTTGTTTTAACTCATAAGAAATAATAATTTTGATAAACATTAGAATAAATGGTATATAGAAAGACAAATAAATCACATCTGCACAGTGATGTAGAGGGCTTTATTTTCTCCTTTGAAAGCAACTGATAGTCAAAGACAACAGATTAAAAGTCAACTATTCAGTGTTAGTGTATCTTACTTAAGATATTGAAACCACACTAAGAAATATCTGTATGTAAACAGGATAAAATACTGAGTCTAGATTATTATAATGTCTAAGCAGTGAGGAAAAAAATTGATAGGGCATGTCCCATGAAAGCCTTCACTTATCAGGTAACTGGGACAGAGGGGAGAACATCCTATTGGGACTCTAGATTAGAGAAGCATAGGAGAATAACAAAGTAGAAGGATCCAGAGGGTCCTAGCAACCTACAAGTAGAACATTATGATAGGCAGATTTGGGCCCAGGGGTCCCGCTCAAACTAAGGCACCAGCCAAGGACAATACAGGTGGTAAACTTTAAACGCCTACCCAGATCTAGCCAATGGACAGAACATTCTCCACATTTGAGTGGAGAGTGGGGTATGACGTTCACACGAACTCTGGTGTTTCATATTGGACCATGTCCCCTGGATGGGGAGACCTGGTGGCACTCAGAGGAAGGATAGCAGGTTACCAAGAAGAGACTTGATACCCTATGAGCATATACAGGGGTAGGAAATCCCCCTCAGTCACAGTCATAGGGGAGGGGAATAAGGGGAAAATGGGAGGGAGGGGAGAATGGGAGGATACAAGGAATGGGACAACCATTGAGATGTAACAAGACTAAATTAATAAAAAATAAAAAAGAAATAAAAATTTAAAAAAGAAAGAAAGAAAAGGAAAATGTGGTTAATTAATAAATTGACACTATTTCTGAATTGCACAATCTATAGTAATTTTCAAAATTTAGCAAAAGAATTAGCAATCTTTACAGCCTTTTCTTTTTTAATATAGTTTATTAATTTATTCATATTGCATCTCAATTGTGAAGAATGTCCTGTCCATTGGGTAGATCTGGGTAAGGGTTCAAAGTAGTGTACTGGAGCATCTTCTGGGAATATTCCAAGGAGTGTAATAGCTGCATCTTGAGGAAGCCCTAATCCTAGTTTTCTGAGATAGTGTCAGAAAGATTGCCAAAGTGGTTGTACAAGTTTGCATTCCCACCAGCAAAGATGAGTGTTCCTCTTTCACCACATCCTCGCCAGGATGTGGTGTTACTTGAAATTTTGATCTTAGCCATCCTGATTGGTGTAAGATGGAATCTCAGAGTTACTTTGATTTGCCATTCTATGATGACTAAACTAGATGTGAGGTCATCCTATTGGGACTCTAGGTGAGAGAAGTATGGGAGAATGGGGAAATAGAAGGATCCAAGGGATCCTAGAAACCTACAAGAAGAGCATTATGAAAGGCAGATCTGGGCACAGGAGTTCTGCTCAAACTACGGCACCAACCAAGGATAATATGTGCAGTAAACTTCGAACCCCTACCCAGATCTAGCCAATGGACAGGACATTCTCCACAGTTGAGTGGAGAGGGGGGTCTGACTTTCACATGAACTCTGGTGCCCCATATTTCACCATGTCCCCTTGATGGGGAGGCCTGGTGGCACTCAGAGGAAGGATAATAGGCTATCAAAAAGAGACTTGATACCCAATGATCATATAGATGGGGAAGAGGTCCCCCTCAGGTACAGACATAGGGGAGGGGACTAGGGTGAGAGGGGGAGGGAGGGCGCAATGGGCAGATACAATTGAAATGTAATATGAATAAATTAATAAAAAATTATTAAAAAAGAAAATCATAGTGTAAATGTACCACAGTTTCTTTATCCATTCTTCTACTGAGGGGCACTTAGGTGTTTCCATGTTTTGGCTATTATGAATAAAGCTGCTATGAACATAGTTGAGCAAATGATCTTGTTGTGTGCTGGAGCATGTTCTGGGTATACTCCAAGGAGTGGAATAGCTGGGTCTTGAGGAAGCCTTATTCGATACCCTATGAGCATATAATTGGGGGAAGAGGTCCCCATCAATCACAGACATAGGGGAGTGGAATAAGGGAAAATGGGAGGGACAGAGGAAAGGGAGGATACAAGGGATGGGATAACAACTGAGATGTAATATGAATAAATTAATAAAATATATTTAAAAAAAGAAAATCAATAAACTTAATATAGCAAATTAAGAAAAAGAAAGTAGAACCTTGGAACAGTTCAACAAAATGTTAATCACTATAAATTTCAGAAAAAATTTTTAAACAATTCAAAGTTTGGAAGTCTTCTAGATTTCATTGAACTATACAATGTGGTTAATAAGACAGATAAAATACTACTATTATCTGCTGTCTAAATTTGTTACTATGTACACATTCTGTTATAAGATTTATTGCACTAAAATATATTTCTAAATTTACTAAAAGACAGTAATATATTTCAGACATCTCTGCTATTTATTATGTAATCTGATATATATACAAAGATAATTCTAATTAACTTTTTACAATGGTCATGATCTTATGAACAAATATTTTCCATTAGTTTCTAGTCTAATAAAGAAAACAGACAAAAATTAAGAGATAAAAATTCTTTTAACTCGGTTTCACATTAGATTAATTACATATGTTCAATGAGAGCCGTAGAATCAATTAAATGTCCTTCCCTTTTGGTAAATAGAAATCGGAAATTGACTGGTTATTTCTATTTATGTATTTTACCCATAGTTTTCAAGACCTTATGGTGCTAACTTAGCCATCAGTTCAAATTACAAATATGAAAACATGAAAGTCTCCTTTTAGTCTAATATTTCTAATATTCCAACCAGGATCTTTTTGTTAAGATCGGGTAGCAAGTGGATTGGACATAGGGCACACACCTTTAAGTTTAGCACTCCAGAATCACACGGATCTCTGTGCATATAAATATCGTTTGGTTTACCTGAGACAACCAATGCTATGTAGAGACCTTATCTCAGAATAAAATCTGTCTCCCTGCCTGTCTGTCTACTTGTGTGTATCTGTGCATGAGTGTTAAGTGTGGGTCTGCACTTGTATGTCATGTAAAAATCCAATTATTTAACACACACACACACGCACATATATGAAAAATATTTCTTAGGACTGAAAGGTGCTATTGGAGTTTCCAGGCAAGCAAAACAATAAATAGCACTGCCTAGCTTTGAAGTCTATGAACCACAACCCTGACCACCATGTCCATCATGAAGGTGCAATAGCACCACTCTCATCTCAGCAGTAACCAAAACTCTAATTGGATTTAAGATCCATAAAACAGGCTAGAAGTCATGCCTGAAACTGGACACTTAGACAACAACTTGGAGGCTAAAAAGGTCATGGATCTTAGGGGGAAACCCATTATCACCACCTTACTAAATAAAATCAATCCCCAACTACATTCTAAGTATTTATTTTTATCTGCACATAATAATGTAGCTCTCACCTCTCATCGAATAATCCTTTCTTTGCAACATATGAAGACAATCACAGGCAGTCACAAATGTTTAAAATGCAGAGAATAAGTGATTGTGAGATACAAAACACCAACTGATATATCTACACCACAACTCCTCCACCTAAGATGCATGAAATACTGTGAAAGGGTTGGCTGGAAAGTTTTAAGAGGCTGACAACCAGGAAATGTGCCATGTGATCCTGGCTCCTAGAAATGACAGTGATGCTTCACACAGGATACCTCAGCAACATGGCTGCCTATACATGACCTGAAGAAGTATACTATCTATAGACATGGAAACATTGAAATGGGAAATCTCACAGTGCTCTATGCATAGACAAAAGACAAAACAGAACAAAACAAAACCAGACACTCAAGGAATTCTCGGAGTTAGAGAATTCATCTCACACAGGGCTAAGACTTATCCAATACCAAATAGTCTGCTGGGGATCATAAACATAAACAAAAGGAGCATGTTGGATGTGCATATTTAGTATGTGTAATAATTAAAGGGAAAAGAGCTCATGGTTTTGAAAAGGAGCAAAAGGGTCCATCGAAAGAGATGCAGAGAGAAAATACAAGCTGAAAAATAAATTAATCATTTTTAATTAAAACTTAAAATAATATATTTCCTAAATAAATTACAAAAATGTCACTACTGTATCTATTTAATACTCACTAAATTCTAGAAACAAAATGTTCCTTATATCAATCAAAATCTAAGGTAGTGAAACACAAAACTAAGGTTACACTGTTATAAATGAATGCTGTGATTAATTCCTATTAAATGTTATTCAACACCTCAGTTGATAAAGAAATATTTAGAGGCTTTTAAAAACAACTTTCTCGATGAGACTTCAGCCTTATACAAAGAACTACAAACAAATGAGTAGAACTGAAAGCAAGGGAGATGGTCTTTACCAGGGAAGAACACACCTTGGCTTTGCAGTAGCAAATGTCTAGCCCAGAATCTCCCCTTTCCCTCCCTCCCTCCCTCCCTCCCTCCCTCCCTCCATCCATCCATCCATCTCTCTCTCTCTCTCTCTCTCTCTCTCTCTCTCTTTCCTCTCTCCCTCTGTCTCCTGTATGTTATCTACTTGTTACCAGCTATCATCTATATATTTATCTATTATCTATCATCTATCCATCCATTTATTTCTATCTCTGTATTTATAATCATCAATATCTGTATATTGAATATGGAAGAGTACATGAAAGTGTGTGGAGGGAGAACTTTTGAAATTATATTACAATGTCAAATATATAAAAGTTTAAAGTCTTGCTAATTTCATATAATTTAAAAACTGCATATGTGGAGTCTCAATACGATGTCCTCCCCTCTGTCCCAGTTTCCTAGATGAGAGAAGCATGGGAGAATGGCAAAGTAGAAGGATCCAGAGGATCCTAGAAACCTACAAGTAGAACATTATGGTAGGCAGATTTGGGCCCAGGGGTCTCTCTCAAACTAAGGCACCAGCCAAGGACAATACAGGCGGTAAACTTTAAACCCCCACCCAGATCTAGCCAATGGTCAGAACAGTCTCCACACTTGAGTGGAGAGTGGGATATGACTTTCTCACATACTCTGGTGCCTCACATTAGACCATGTCCCCTAGAGGGGGAGACCTGGTGGCACTCAGAGGAAGGACAGCAGGTTACCGAGAAGAGACTTGATACCCTATGAGCATATACAGGGGTAGGTAATCCCCCTCAGGAACAGTCATAGTGGAGGGGAATAAGGGAAAAAGGGGAGGGAAGGAAGAATGGGAGGATACAAGGGATGGGATAACCATTGAGATGTAACAAGAATAAATTAATAAAAAAAGAACTGCACATGTGAAAGAAATGGAGAATTCAAAAGAAGGGTAATGCAGTATATGTATATTATCCAACACTTAGGAGTCAGTATCAGGATTATTAACATTGTAGCTCACATGCACTGTATAGCAAGATTCCAATGTCCAAAAACAGGATGTGGGGCCAGACCTTTAGGAAAATGTCACTTTCTATAGTTGTGGTATTACAAAAGAAACTGTGCTGAATGTGTTCAGGTGGTTAGATAGAAAATGTGTTTTTATTGTTTATGACATGTAATATGTACTTTAATTGATATGGTAGCAAGACTTATAGCTAATATTCTATGAAACTTACCTTTAACAACTTTAATGTAGTGTATATTAATTTTATAAAATTATTCATTTTACTCTGACATTTTTCTTGTAGCATATTCATGTTCCCCAACTCTGTTGCTCTCGGCTCTTTACCCTCCTCCCTCCCACTGATCATTTAAGAGTTCTATCTTTCTATCAATGAAAATCTATACATATTTCATAAAATTTAATACTGAGAAATTAATTTAAGAAAATTAATCTTTAATACACCAAATATATTCTTTTTGGATTTTCAGTAACTGAGAACTTTATTGTCTCATTTCACTTAAGTAAAGTAGGAAAAAATTGTGGGACAGATGTTCTTAAGATGCTTCTTGATTTAAGATTTAAATTATCTCATCTTCCTATGTAGCCATATTGTGTAAATGACCAATATGTAATCAAATCATACAGAAGCTTCAGAAGTATAACTAAAAATCATTACTCATCACATTGAAAAATCTAGTCTACATATAAATGGTGTAAGATGACAACCGGGCAAAATAAGTCAACAGTGAAATTCCAAATATAGGCAAAAAATGTCTCTGTTTTCTAAGCAACAATCTTGGAGGTATTTCTCCTGAGGAAGATGTCTTAGTCTATTTGTGTTACTATAATAAAATAGTTTACTCTGAGCTATTTATAAAGACTTGACATTTATTCTCTATCAATTCTGGTCTCAGAAATTTAAGTTAAAGGTGACTGTAGGTTTTATACCTTCTGAGGTTCTTTTCACTCCATTTAAGAAAGTGTTCTTCAAAGGAAGAAAAGAGAATGTACAAAGAATTAATTCATTGGGTTCAAGTGAAAGAAAAGACACAAGGATAAACCCTTGTCTTAATTTCCATAATTTCATCCACAAAAATAATCCGGTGACTTAACCACCACATAATAACCCATGTCTTTATACTACAATTTTGGCTCCACAGCTTCAGCATATCGATTTTTTCAGTACATATTCAGAAAGTGAAAAAGGGTTTGATTATTACTGTGCATTGGAAGTGACTTGTAGATGAAAAATGTTGAGACATTAACCAAGGTCACTTGCTATGTTACTGGACCTATGAATCCATAAAAATACATAGCTTGGTCTAAAAGTAAGGAGTATTAGTACTTTTCTCCAAATACTAGTGGGCTATTTCTTTCTTGGGAATAGAGAGGATCTACTGAGTTTTGTGGTTGACACTGCTGTCTACTTACAAATCATGCTGAGATGTGATGACCAAACAAATCATTCAAACAGTGGGAAAATTAAAAAGTGCCTTTGATTATCCTCAGCCTACTTTTAATTTCCGTTTATGCTCCTAGTACACTGTAGTTTCAAGGTCACATCAAGGTCACAACAATTCCTTTCTACCACAAATATAGCTGTCTTTCTAGTTTGCCTGAAATCTTACACTAGTATCATGACATCAAACTCTCTCTTTATAGGATTATTACAATTAAGATGATCCAGAAAGAGAATTTTTGAGCTATGTGAGACAGATCACTAGTGACCATGAGTATGACTTGCTTCTTTCTCATCATTATGTTTCAGAACATTAGTTTGTATACCTTTCTGTACAAAACTGCTTCATATTACATGTTAAGGCCTGGACGTCACGTTTTTAAACATAACATTTTTATTTAATCTTTGGGAGTTTCACATCACATAACACGTTGTACTCATTTCCCAGTTCTTCCACACTTGTGACCTCCCCTCCCCACAAAAATAAAACTTAAATTAAAAAAAATTAAAGTCCAGCTTGTGTTGTCTATATAGCCACTAGCTCATTGTCAACTCTCAATGTCTTGACCCTTAAATAGACCTAAGTCATTCCCCTCACACTCTTAACTATGGCTGTCAATCCTTTCTCTATCTCATGCTTACTCTATTTTTGACCATACAAAATCACTTTCATGTTTCAGAATTTTCACATCATTTTAAGGCTGAAAACGTATGCATATTATATAGATATTCTGCCTACACTGTTTCCCTTTTAGGCTCTGATGGGTAGGAATCACGTAGGTCCTTCACCTAGTTCAAGCACACTTTCATGAGCCATTCCTGCCATTCTTTTTTTAAAATATATTTTATTAATTTATTCATATTACATCTCAAAGGTTATCCCCTCCCTTGTATCCTCCCATTCCTCCCTCCCTCTCATTTTTGCCCTTACTCCACTCCCCTATGACTGTGACTGAGGGGGACTTCCTCCCCCTGTATATGCTTATAGGGTATCAAGTCACTTCTTGGTAGCCTGCTATCCTTCCTCTGAGTGCCACCAGGTCTCCCCATCAAGGGGGCGTGGTCAGATATGGGGCACCAGAGTTTGTGTGAAAGTCAGACCCCACACTCCACTCAATTGTGGAGAATGTCCTGCCCATTGGCTAGATCTGTATAGGGATTCGAAGTTTACTGCACATATTGTCCTCGGCTGGTGCCATAGTTTGAGCAGGGCCCCCTGTGCCATTCTTAAGTAAGGTTATTGCCCATTCTCTGCTTTTACAATTTTGTATGAAGAGCATCTAATAGACTAACATTACATCTGCTGTTGCAAAAACTTTGATAAAATTTTGACACAGATAATGTTATTGTTGTTCCTATATATAGATCATCAAACAGTTGATTTATATGATGTGCAGTCTTCCTGGTGATAACAGTGTAGAGTCTTATGGCTCCTGCAGTTAAGGGGGAATCGAGTAAAGGGAGAAAGGCAGATATTCCTGGCTTTTTCCTATGCTCCTCCTGGTCTGAAGGGAGCAGTGTGAGCAATGACAACACACGCAAATTGACACTCAACTAATGTGCATGATGAAGCACATATTAACAAGCAATGTTTAAGGTAGTTTATATATTTATCATCAATTATTCTGCTAAGGTATTTCTATTTTTCCAAGAGCCCAAATTTCTTAGTTAATAATACCATCTAAAAGAGTCTACCAGTTACTTCTTCTCTTTAGATTGAAAGATGAAGGCGTTCACTTATGTAATTTATGTAAATGAAATAAGTTCTTTGGAGGTCTTCACTTTCGTTTCGCACGGTAGCAAAACAAGAAATTGCCTTCAAGGGATTCAAAGATGCTTCACCACTCCCATGAATTGACAAAGCCTGTGTCCATTATACACTAAATGGCATGAAGAGCAATGTTGGCTATATACAGAAATTTAGCCCTTCACATTTCTATCAATGGTAATTTCATGTTGTCTTTCCTCTCATCTAAAAAATGAGGTAAAATTAATTTCCAACATTAAATTTTAAAGTTAGAATTTGTGTAATATCAACACTTATGAGGTGAAGACAGAGAGATCATGAGTTCAAAAAGCCTAGTTTACATATCAATAACCTTCTGAGTAAAGCAAGCAATGAGTATTAAACCATGCTACACTTTGTGATCTTACAAATTCTCTTCCATGGCTCTTCATTATTATCCATGAGTGTCACCTCTAGTGATTATATGTTATACTAATGATAAAATTATGTTATATTTCTTCAGTGCTGTTACAGTTATGATTATTTCTTTTGTGAGACATCCTAAATTAAGATAACTTGATTTTTCTCTCAAACTAACAAATATCATTTAAAGGTTGTAATTCTGTATTTGTGGAGAACATTCATCAGTATTTTCACTTAATATTTAAGCACGTTTAGGCATGATATGAATTAAATGGATATCCATTTCCACCAGTTTTCTTAGTGAGTTTATTACTGGTATTAATTCAAATTTAAATGTTTTATGTAGTTTAAGAATGGGCCATCTGCAACCAGAATGTTATTTTTAGAATGTGATATATGTGTGTTAAATATATACATATATATTTATATATATTTCATTTCTTAGTTTCTTGTTATGTTTGAGCATTTAAAGATTTCATGTTTATGTAAATAGTTAAAATTGTGGCCATACATTTGTTTATAATAATCCCAACTGGCTCTCACTTTCCCTGGTCTGTATGTGAAAATCTCACTTCATTCTTGAAAGCTGTAATATGTATTATCAAATTATTGCTTTACTCCTGCTCATCACTTAAATGCACAGAGTAAGTTACTAACAAGTACAGAGTAAGGTAGGTATATGTTTAATGGTTTACTCATTGAGTGAATATTTGCTCATCATTATATTCCATGTTTTATTTTCTCTTGGGGACAACCAGTTCTGTTAACTGCAGAGCCATCTACATCCTTATTTTATGATGATTTCTAAAATTATTTGACGCTATTCTCTGACTATACATTTCTAAATGCCTACTTTTAATTCCATCTATTCATTTATTGATGTATATTAATTTATCACTCTTGTACATTTTTACCATGGAATGTTTTACCTTTTCATTTGCTTTTAACTTTGTTGTGCATGTCTGACTTTCACCTATTATATATATATTTTTTTAATTTAAATTTATTTTAAAAAATGTATTCATTTTACATCCCAACTATAGCCCTCTCCCTCATTTTCTCCCAGTCCCACCCTCCCAACCTCTTCTCTCATCTTCCCCTCCCTTAGTCCTCAGAGACTGACCACAGCCTATCATGTCCCCTCAGGACTACTTGCATGCTCTTCCTCTGTGGCTTAGTGATGCTCCCTTCCAGGGAGAAGTGATCGAACTGCAGGCAACAGAGTCCATGGGAGAGATTACCTGTTCCCCTTAATTGGTCGTCCATATGGAGACTGAGCTGCCTATCAGCTACATCTGAGTGGAGGGCCTAGGTCCTCTCCTTGCATGGTCCTTGCTTGGTGCATTAGTCTCTGCCAGGCCTCAGTTTTAGATGCTCAGCTGCCAGGATCTGCCATAATGAGTGACTAAAACACTTGAGGTACTTACAGGTGAAACAAATAAAAGTTATAATAAATAAAATGCACAAAATATACCAAGTGGCAGGCACTGCTATACAGAGATTAAAATACAACATGTTTTTAGTGTCAGTTGGATTCTAAACAACTGGAAAACATTGGATTCTGCCAGTGTCAGGGATCGAATCTAAAATTTAGCAAATCACTACTGAAGATACAGGCTTCAGACTTGGATCTACTTAGTCAAAAACCAAGTTCTCATTCACAGATTGAGTTACATGCAAGTGGGGCAACAGTACTATTCCACCTTTCTAAAAATCAGAATCTTTTATATTACTGGAATAATTCTTATCAAATAAGTGCCCATGGTCATAGACATACGTTGCACACCAGGATTTTCATGCTGTTTGTTTTAAATGTATCAGTATAAGTACGTTTAGTTTAAGAAATATGTCTCTGCATTTCTATCTGTCCTTGTCTTCTCCGCAACGTAATCTCTCATGACTCCTTGATGTATTTCGTATCAGAGCAAATTTGATGTTCGTTTATAGTTTCCTCCTTAGACACAGTGCTGGATGAGACCCACACCACCTTCTACAAAGGACTGCAGCTCTGTATTACCTTTTGTCTGATACCTAAAAAAAGAGTACACAAGTTTTGCCTATCACTACTCTAGGCTTAAATGTTATGTTGATATTTTTCTGTTATCATTCACTTTAGTATATTTGTGAGATCCTGGAATGCACCTCAGTCCACCAGGCCTGTCTTCATGCAATCTCACCAGCTAAGTCATCCCACCAGTCCAAAATATTTTTATATTTAAAGCTTCAGAGAAGGGTGAACACTGGAATTGCTTTAAAATATTTAAATTATAAAATATTTATATATCTTAAGTCCTTTACGTTTCTTAAATCTGAGTATGATTTGCCTATTTTTTTTTACTTCTATCTTCTCTATGACAATGTTTTGCTAGTTTCTTATGCAACACTGAGTAATCTAAGAGCAATAACACTTATGATTTTATAAAAAAAATAACTTTAAACTGTTGCTGCTGAAATTTTACTAATTTGGCTTGTTTTCTTCTACATGCCCCAGTAAATAAAGCCTCCTTAACACGCTGTGCTCTTCTCATTATCTCTCATTATCTGACAGCTTTCCATTTCAGAGTTGTATGAAGAAAAAAGAAGGGATGCCATGGAAACAGTCCATATCCATTTCCCGTCACACTTCACTGATAAGAAAATAAAATTAAAAAAAATATATATATATATATACACACACACACAAGGAAAATCATGAAACTTTCTTACATTTAGTTTTATGTATTGGATTTAGAAGTATTAATAAGTGTGTTGTTTTTTCCCTGGTGAATTGTTATCTCATTGTTCCTACAAATTAGTTTTTATTATATTCTTCATCTTAGAATATAAGATATTCAATTCATTTCTTTGTAATTTTTTTGTTTTAACATAACAGTCACCTATTTCTGTCAAATGTCTTCCCCATTGAATATTCAGTGAAAGTTTTAAACTCCGTTATAAACAAATAACAACAGCAAAAAAAAAAAAAAAAATGACCTTAGTGAAAACTACACTCAATACAAGTGGTCTACAAATTGTTTCCCAAAAGCTGTGGGAGGCAATTGCAATTTCCCTACAAGCAAACAAACCCTTCTCGGCTCAAACTCTAGTTGCCAGGGATTTACTGTCAGTGGGTTTCAAGGCACTGACCAGAGATACGTAATGAAAGGGAGGCAATAAAGACCAATTTCACAAGAAATAAAACCATATTTTTGGGCCCCACTGCTATGTCTCAGCAGGTTACATGTGTGCAGGCTCGTATACATTGCAGATCCCACAGGGTTTTGAAATCTTTTAGACTTTAGTGTCCTTGGCCTGCTTATGATTTACAAGAGACATAAATACGGTTTGGGGATTAGGAATAGAGGCTTTGCCTGTTTCAAATTTTAAAGTGCCAATTAAATAGCATCACTGAATTCTGAATAGAGGTGCCAAGGGCATGTTCTTCTGAAAAAGGAGGATTAACACAGTCTCCACTGACATCTAAGATACATATCTGGGAGTGAGGACACAAGGGATCAGTCTCTAAACAAAGTGATCACATTCAAAGAACTAAAAGCATTTCCCCCTTAGTAAACAGAAAAACTCTCAACCAAACAAAGGAAAACTCTCAAGACATACTTAACTTTGAAAACCATTTGCCAGCAGCCTTTGCTTTCACTCTTCACATGTGCAGTGTTAAGATACAAAACCAGCTCCTTGCACAGAGTTGCATTGAATACTGAAACAGAAGACATACTGCTGTCTCTGCACGTCTGTGTCCTTGATTATTTGACTTTATGATAATAGAAATCAACATGTTAGCTCAGTCCACTGAACATCTATGAAGTGCTGTATGTTTCTACATATTATCCATATTAATTGTGTTTCCAAAGCAAAGAGGTTTTTTGTTTTTTTTTTTCTCTAAAGTACAGAAATACCTCAAAATAATAGAAATGCTTAAGCAACTGTTCATTGAATCAAATTATTTTCATTAAGGGCTGTGTAAACAAAAAATTTTCATTCTCATTCTATAAAGACAACAGCTATGTACATTCAATTTTACAGGTAAGCAAATTGTAATAAACACAGAAGCAATAACATTACTTAAAATATAAGAGGTATTGGGATACTTTATGTTGTTACATATTATCCTCCAAAAGTATATAAGGATCTTGATTTTAACTATATCGTTGTCTTTTTAATATTCTAGTGTTGAGAGTTTTACCCGTATTATTCCTAGCTCCTTATGTAATTGCAATATCTTCTGAACTACCCTACCATTTACAATTGACTTTTGTATATTGCTTTGAGATTCCTAAATTAGCAGTCAGGGAGATAATGTACTCTTTTTAAAAATAGTTACATCTTGCTTTTCTTCACTCTCCCCGTCCTGCGTTTGAGCACAGTGTCTTATATGTATGGAGGTCCTTATCCTGGCGTGCAATTACTTTACTTTTGAGCCACGTCTCCCATCCCTGCGCCAGTAGTTTACCATCCTAGTTATTCAGACTAGTATACTGTGTCCTTTTATAAGATAATAAAATCTAAAAGCTATCAGGATCAAAGGCACTCTATTCTTCCCCAACAAAGGATAGGCTCACTGACTCTGTCCAAAATGGAGTCTAGGCCTACCTTCACATGAATTATAACAGTATTTATGGATATTAAATAAAAATGGCAGTCCCACCTGTATGATTCTATCACTTCCCTTACCTCTTGCAGAAGGGGCATTGAACCAGGACACATACCTGTTGTGGCAGATCAAAACTCATGCTAGCCACCAGGCTCCCTTAGTCCCTTCAAACAAATACCTGTTATGCATTTTAAAGCCTCACACAAGTCTCCAGACTCTTCATTTCCCTCAGCTACTCAGCTTCCATATCATCCCCTATTTGATATTCTATTCTGCCGTTATTACTGTTATCACCCTTACTTGGTGTCTCTTAGGGTTTTATTCACTCGAGCTTCTTTTGCTATCCTCTCTCAACATCCCCTCTGTCCTCTCTTACTCTCCTGCTGCCTTTGTCCTGCCCATGTCCTTTCTGCTTTATATCTCTGCTCTGGACACTTCCACTGCCTCTGGATGTTCTCTTTCTCATTCACAATAAAAAACTTTCCCCAATAGTAAAGCAGTCACATACAGAGTTTCTTTCTTTGTGTTTTCTGTGACATCTTACATGCAAAAGATTGCTCAGGACACCATATACATTTTTGTCGTGTGTGTTGGATATCATGACGAATACCATATTGTGTCTTTACATTTGTACTACTAAATAGTTGACTCTAAATAGGAATCTCTAAATATAGGAGAATTTCTATCTTGATTATACCTTACTCTTTATCTGAAATAGTTCCCAACAAAGTGCTTGCTGAATACACAGTGTTTACTTTTATTTTTTCTTTTGCTTAAAGGCTTTTAAAAGAATGAAAGACCAATGCAACCCTAGGGCGTTAAAATTTGAATTTCAAAACTTAAATTGAGGGACATCACACGTTTTGAGGGTGGTTTGTATTGAGTCATGAAGATGATAGATCTTAGCATCCAGCCACACCAGCAAAAATGATAAGCACTCGGGAGCAACAAAGACTCTCTTAATAACAAATGTGGACAGAGATACAGCAACATGCCTTCATCGACCATTGATCCCAACTCACAAGCACAGGTGTGTGTACATGGGTATGCACACACACACGCACACTCACACACACATAACACAAACAAACACATGTAAATACACCAACTACATACAAATCTATCATGAGCTTGTGTGCACAAAAGTAGATTATTTCTGGAATATTTTAATCTACTCTCATGTATGAATTCTAGTGATTTTATGAATCAGAGAATTGTAATTGTATAGATATGCAGTTTTCTTTAGCAATTGAATTCCATAACATTCCTTTAATCTATTAAACAACATTGTATTTTCTACGTCCATAAAGATGAGAAAAAATATGACACAACTGATATTACAAATTGATGAAGAACATCTATGTGGCTCAGTTCAAAATCTCCTCTTTACTAGAAAAGGTGAATTAATATTCAACATCATGCAGAAGACATAATACTTATTTGATCTGTTTGACATTTGCAGAGCATCGCACCCTAGAATTTCACATCCTATTTATCTACAGTTGAAATCTAAGCAACATACTCTATATTCTGTCTTGGCAAATAAAACAATGTAAATATTTATAAGGTGATAGATTAAGTTGTTTTTACTTAACAAAATGAATCCAAGTGAGAATTTTATCTTTATTGACAGTAATATGTTGGACTACTGATATGTTTTCAGTTGATAGAGTATATGGAGAAATTGTATAGAAAACATTCATTTTTGTTACATGAGAACAATGTCATACGGAATCATGCTGGTGTGGAATGACTAACACAGTGTCTGTAGCTTAATGTGTATGTTTTTTTATTTTAAAATGAGTTTACTGAAGTTCTCACCATGAACACTAAAATAACATGAACTACCAAAAGCCAAAACAATCAGAAAAATAGAAATAATCAGCCTTTGAGTATATAACTTTTAAGACAAAGAGAGCATAAAAACCGAAAATGCCATTTCATACTGTAAAGGTAACATAATTTAACATATCCTACCTCTACTGATAACAAGAAATTTAAAAAGATAGAATAGAAAATCAAGGAGAAACTAGTCTTCAAATATGCAACACACATTGTCATTAAAAGGTTAAAACATAAGTAACTGTGGTAATAAGTTCAAACTACTGACATTAGAAGAACAAATTTTGAAAAAGAAATGGTTGTCAAAGTGGCCATTTTTTAAAAATGAAGAATTGCTTACATATTTATTTACTTACTTCGTAATTTTTAAGATATATTTTTATAATTTCATACAATATATTGTCATCATGTTCACCTCTACCCAACTCAAACCAACACCATCCCATTCTCCCAACCCGCACACCTAGTCAAATTCGTGATGCCTGTAAGTTTTCTTGGATGTGAGGTCTTTAATGGAATGTGGTCGGCTCACCAGGGACTGTTTCTTTTAAAATATGACTCTGTCTCCCTCAGTCCCCTTGCTATCAGTTGGCAATAGCTTCTTAGTTAGAGATAGGACTTTGTAGCCTTTTCCCTGCTGGAATATTTTATATCTTAAGCTTTGATGGGCTTTGTGCATGCTGAATGAGCTGCTATGAATTCATATGTGAATAAATTGAGCCTGCAATTTAGAATAGTTGAACAAGAAATATTCTGGGTCCATAACTATCAAAGGCTATCCTCCGAGGGACAAAATCAAAACCCTATACTATATTTCAAAATATACAAAGGAACTAAATTTAAATTTAATGTATGAGGGCAAGGGAAGTAGATATCAAAACCAGATTTATTTTATTTTACAGTTATTTAATTGAAAATAGTTTTTTTGTACAACACTTCTTTTCTTTCAGGCCTTTTGAATCCACAGCATTTCTGTCTCTCTTCAGAAAACATGTAAGTATCTATTTAATAATAATAATAATAATAATATTGATAATGATAATAATAATATAAAATAAAATCCATAATAGGACAAAACAAACAGAAGGAAAAGATACAAAGAAAAACCATGAGATATACATGTAGATACAGAAACATACATGTTCATACTCATAGAAATCTCCTAAAACTACAAAACCAGATGCTGTACTCTATATACACAAGGGAACTGTAAGGGTAAAATGCCCTGATGAAACATAATCAGTCCATGACCCTCCAAAGATCTTACTGCGTTCTTTTTGTGTTGGCTATCTACTGCTCCGCAGGGGGCCTTCTGTAAGAATGGTTTGTAACTGTTTCTTTATTTTTCATTTCAGAAGCTGCCAACTTGCACTTCTTGTTTACTCGGGTAGTTAATTTCACTCCTTTTCAAGTCTCTGATGTGGTTGAAGATCAGATAGCTTAGTTTTACAATTAAGCTTAGTTGTTTAGGAGTTAAGATAATTTTAGGTCTAGATAGATGTTTTAACTTGATAGAGATTAGATACCATATATATTCATTTACATTCAGAATTTTAGACTCACCATTATAAGAGAGATGGTTTTCTTCAGGGTTGCCAAATATAAATAGCCAAAACACTGTCAATGTAACATTTGTGTAAATCCTGATTGTTTGTGGTTTTTCTTGATGTATGTAGTTTATAATCTAAATGTATATGTAAAAGTAAATAAATTTTTCTTTAAAAAAAAGAATGGTTTGTATCACTAGTGAAACTCCATTGTGGAGAAATATTTTTTGATTTGTGAATAGTGATTAGTTGGAGATAATTTCTGGATTAGATATGAGAGCTTGTGTCCACTTCCTTCAGTGTTGAAAACCCATTTGGCACCAACTTAGGCACCCCTGTGCATGCTACCACAGTCTCTGTGGGTTCAATGTATGTCAGTCATCCTTCTGTTAGTATTGTTCATCTCTCTGGGCTCTTACTCCCTATCCAGCATGCCCTGAGCCCTGAGGGGAAGGATTGCAAGGAGATATTCAGTTAGGAAGCAGTGTTATAAGTTTGTGACTATGAATATCTCTATTACTTTTCATCTACTGTGGGAGGAATGTTCTTCAATGATGGATGAGCAAAATATGAGGTATGAGCTCAGCATAGTGTCATTAGGAATAAATTTATGGCTACATTACTTTAGTAGAACTGTAGTATTTTATTTTTTTCATAGGTTCTGGCCTATCTGTTCTCTGGTCTTAGCCACTCAAGCAGTGTCAAGGATAGATTCCATCCATTGGGATGGACATTATAAATCAGATATTGGTTGGTTACTTCCATAAGATTTGTGTCACTATCACAGTAGCACATCTTGCAGGAAAGTCATCATTTTAGATCATATATTTTATGGCATAGTAGGTGTTTACCTTTCCCCTTTGGTAGCATGCATAGTACCTTTGAGGATCACGAACACTACTCAGTAGGGATAAAATTTCTATGTAGATATCAGTTTGTCTTCCCCATATTCAATGAATCGTATTGCTGTTGTCTTTTCATAATAGGGCATTTCCTTCAGTATATGGAAAATAACCAATAGCCTTGGCAGTAGGCTGAGTTGTTTAGTTTTCCTATTAGTCTCATTGGGCAATATCTCATTTAGATATAATCCATTACTGACATTGGAAGCTTCATTTAGTAATGAAAGCTCTGCCTCTCCCATTTTTCAGCAATTTTATTTAGATAGCCTACAGGTATGTATATATTTTAGGGATGTTCTACTGTATATATTCTACTTTATACCATATTGTATCTCAAATGGATCAGAGTTTTAGCTGTCCCATCCCATATTCATCCCCTTGCACCTCTCTTCCTTCACTCTTCCTGTTTGACACTCATTTTTACTGCCTCATCCCTATTCATATATAACTATTCTATTTTTCTTTCTTATGGAGATCTGTATCGCTCCCCTATTCTCTTATTCAAAACCTAACACCTCTGATTATATAGATTGGAATTGTATATTGTTTATCAAAGACTTAACACCGGTATTCACATGTAAACAAATATTTACCATGTATATATTTCTGGGTTTGAGTTACCTCACTCAGAATAATTTTTCCAACTCTATTCACTAATGTGTGAATTTAATGATTTTATTTTCTTAATAGTTGAGTAATATTTCATTATGGAAACATGCCATTTTCATTATCCATTCATCTGTTGGTGCCTATCTAGGCTGTTTCTAATTTCTAGATATTATGATTAGAGCAGCAATGAACATGGCTGAGCAAATGTCTCTATGGTAGGATAAAATATCTTATCCCTACATATCTAGAATGTTAAAGCTGGATTCTGGGGTAGGTCAATTACCATCTTCCTGAGGAACTACCACACTAATTTCAATGGTGACTGTAAAAGTTTACCCTTCCACCTACAATGGATGAATATTCAGTCCCATATTCTACAATCCTTGGCAACATGACCTGCCATTGATTTTATTGATCCTCAGCATTCTGACAGGTGTAAACTGAAATATATAAGCTATTTGTCTTTTCTTTTTTGAGTATTCGCTATTTAGGACCCCATTTTATTGGGTTAATTAATTTCTTGACCTCCAATTTTTGAGAGCTTATTGTATTTTGAATATCATTCCTCTGTAGGATGTATATTTGGTAAAAAAAAAAAATCTTTTCCTAGGTGGACTTCTAGTGGAGGGAGGGGACACCCAACACACCCATAAAACCACTTACCCAAAGCTTGTCTTCTCTACAAGAAGTGTAGGAATAAAGATGGAGCTGAGAATGAAGAAATGACCAGCTGAACTTGGGAATCTATCCAATGTGAGATCCAACCCCTGTCACTATTAATGATACTGTGCTACCCTTGCAGATAGGACCCTAGCATAACGCTCTTCTAGAGGCTTCCTCCAGCAGTTGATGGAAACAGATACACAGAGATTCAAAACCAAACAATAGGCCAAGGAAAGGGAATCTTGTGGAAGAGTGGAAGGATAGAGGGAAATAGAGGGGTCAAGGATACCACATGAGGACCTGTAGAGTAAACTAATATGGGCCCATGGGGTGCTCACAGAATCTGAAACAACAACCAAAGAACATTCATAGATTGTACATAAAGCCCTTAAAAATATGTAGCAGATGTACACATGTTTTTAAATTAATTATTATTTAGTGAACCAAGTTTTGTTTTGGCTTAACTATATTCCTTAATATAAAATAGTAATTGTAAGCTGGGTGTTGTGGCACACACCTTTAATCCCAGTGTCCAGGAAGCAGAGGCAGGTGGATCACTGTAAGTTTGAGGCCAGCCTGGTCTACAAAGGGAGTCCACGACAGCCTAGGCTATACAGAGAAACCCCATATCGAAAAAAAAAAAATAGCATAGACTAAATTCATAAATCACTCATAATTATTTTACAGTTGTATTTAGTGGGAAGCAATGGTAAATAATGTAAAAGCACAAAATTATTATCCAATAATAAATTTAGCCTTTATATGATGCACAATAAAATACAACAGATACAAAATTTTAATATCTCAGGGTCAAAATAAGAATTGCAGTCAATTAAAAGGGGGCAGGAGAGCTCATGCTCTTCCTCTAGTAGGAACTTTAAGTGTCTGTGGAGTGAGTACTTCCACTTAATGTTAAAAGTTTAAGGACCATGACTATTTCCTTAATAAGCCTCTCTAGCCCGTGAACCTATAACTTACTGGCCTACTCTGAAGCTATGGCTTAATCTAGAACCACAAAGACTTGCCTGTTATTTTATTTGTTTTTGATTAGTTTTATTCAACTCAGTCATCATTTTTCTTCTTTATATCTCAACTAGAAAATCTAGTCTGTCTTGACATTCTCCTTTGTGATTTCTTTCTTTCTTTCTTTTTTACATATACATTTATATTATTACACATATATACAACAAAGTACCTACAGCAAGAAGAACCATGAAGCAATCAAGAATTATATAAATGTTACACTCATAGTGTTTTGGCTATTTGTATTTGGCCACCTTGAAGAGAATATATTTCTTATCTTGGTGCATCTTTAATTCTGAATATAAATCAATTTCTATCATATCTTATCTTTATCAACTTAAAACATCTATCTAGACTTAAAAATATCTCAATCCCAAAACAGCTAAGCTTAAGTGTAAAACTAAACTATCTGGCGATTAATCGCCATCAGAGGCTTGAGAAGGAACAGATCATGTCTGCTATATCTTTTATTCTTTGCTTTTACATTTATTGAGTAGGCTTCTTCGCTCTCAGTCCATGACGCAGTGCATTTTACCTTGGTGAAATGGGTACACGGGACACTAAGTTTTTATTTTAAACTTCTAACAAAATCCTGCAGATGAAGCATTTCGACATTATCATTATTTCTAAACTAGAAATCAAAATTATAAATGTTTGTGAAGTAATACAAGAAATGAAATATGGCAAAACAGTGGGCCCCGGGGAATCTGCAGTCAAGTAGCTTCAACATTTCCAACATTTAAAAAAATCATGGCTTGTCTAGTCTCTTGATGTTTACCTATGAGACGTAATTAATGTTTTCATTCAAATCCTTTTCACATGACTTAGCACAGCCTGATGTGCAACTCTAAATCCATCTGAACATGACACAATTATTGTAACCTGATTTACCCAATCCAAGTCAAAATATAAATGTGGTGATGTTTACAGAATATGTCTTCTTGTTCCTGAGACATTAGTGTCTCCATTTCCTCCATTAATAACTTGATTACCAGCTGAGAATTTTAACATTGCAGATAATTGAAATTTAGAAACTGACAGGTAAACAGTTTCACTTGTGAAACGCAGGGCATGGATTGTGAGAAAAATGAAATATCTAGCATAGTCTGTGGGAATTAAACTCTACTTCCGGATTCTATATTTTCAAATTCATTTCTGCTAAAAATAAATACCATCTAGAGGAGCTCCCCTTGGAAGTGAGCCATGTTTCATGATATACTGTCTTAGTCAGGGTAGTCACAACCAAGGCGCACATGAGCAAAATTCCCACTGCACCTGCAAACTGCATGACAAGTCATGCATCCTGTCAGGATGCCACCCTGCATCACCCAAGTTGACAAAAAAAAATTCTGAATTACACCATTCCAGTGCCCCTGCATTGACAGGAGGCAGTCAAGCCTGACAGCCCTTTCTCTCTTGTCTGGTATCTTGAAATCAATTGCACAGCCTGATGCACAGAATAATGGCTGTGGACTATCCTGCAGGACTTGGCCCATCTGGTCACTAAGGAAGACAGCATTGCTGGCTTCCTATTGATCTGGGAGGAGCATGCTGCTACACAGAGGTGACCTCCATCTCTCCACCTGGCTCTGTTATTGAGGAAATCAGTTTCACAAGAGTGGTCTTTCAGAAAAGGAATTGCTTTGTACCAATACATGCTCATTTTCATTTTTAATTCCATGTTCATAGCCCTTGGGATGAAATAGTTAGATGTACGCAGAATAAAGTGTATGGATCCTGCATATCAGGAAAGGTATTTTTATGTAATTTTAAAGATCCAATAAAGAAAATATGAAGTTGTTTCATTTATTCGATCTCATACATGTTATCTTTAATGAAAATTATTGTATGAGTGGCTTTTATTTTATTAACAAAACTGACTGTTGATGCAAAGATTCATAATTCACTGGTTGGTTCTCACAGGTAAATGACTGATTTATACTTAATTGTCTGAAGTTGATTTCACAGCCTGTCTGCTTTACATTTTAAAAGAACTGCATTACTAGTGAATTGTATTAAATGGGCCTGAAATCCATAGAAGTTGAAAGTGTTCCTGACTCCTATACTGTAACGAATAAAGATGAAAGTACAGAAGAAGAAATTATGAGTATGAATAATTAAAAAAACAAGGCTAATCAGCAAATAAGAAAGGGTCTTCTATCTATCTATCTAAGAAAGAAGGAATATATCTATTGTATTCAAATATATGGATCTTTATATTTCACTATTCATGGCAAAAATTTTAGATATTTAACTGTATAGCAATTTTAGAGGAAGGCACAAAATGTTCTCATAAACTTATCTTCATAAATGCGTCACCTCTACTATTGTACACATGGCAGCACACTCTTATCCCCCATATGAGTCAATATTCACTGTTACTGATATCACCAAGTGTGACATTAGTGAACATGCAAGGAAAACTCCAGCCACTCAATGTGTCTTACATTACTATCCATGCATGTCACTTACAGAGGACACAGTAGATTCAGCCAAATGAACACTCGCTATAATATAATACCCAGGAGATCTTCCTTGTCCTAGAAATACTCTGTGCTCTAATAAATAAATCTTGGAAGCTATCAAACACCAAATCCTTTCCACGTATCCCTGACTTTTAATGCCCAAAATGGCATATGGATAGAGGAATACAGAATATACACATTTTAAGTTAGCACCTCTTGCTAGGCAATGTATATTTATATTTTCTTGGTATTTTTAGGACTACACAGCTCATTTATTTTCAGCCAAATGCAACCAAGTTGATGTGAACATCCTTGCATCAGTTTTTATGCTGACATAAATTTGACGTTCTTTTGGGGAGATACCAGGAGGCACAATACTGCATCATGTGGTCAGTGTATACTGAACTTGTGATTAGAGTTCAGGTGGTTGAGGGTTTGCCTAATATTCCCAAGGCCCTCAGTATAATATACAGCATGACATAATGTTGAGTGTGGTGGCCAATGCCTAGAATTTAGGCATTCAGTAAGTGTCCATTGGAAGGTCAGAAGTTCAAGGCTATTTGGGGCCAAATAGAAAGGTCGATATCCACCTGTAACACATTAATCTCCAAGAACCTGCATATTCATTTTTGTCAAATCATCTCAAACTGTTTTCCCAAATTTATATCCTATTTGGCACACAGCTAGCCACAAATGAACACTGATATTATTCTGCAATCTTGCAATCAAGAGATAGACAAGATCTAAAGCTCTGACAATAAATTATATTTTTTTCATTTGATGTTTTGAAATAATGTTTAGAATCAACTAACTTGCATCTGTGAAATCCATGCTTTCTTGGTGTCTGTACAGGCATAGAGTTTTAAATATTATATATAACCAGTTCATTTGTCCTCTTATCACTTTTTATCCTTCTAAAGCACATTCAGTATCTGGCAACACCTGTCTTACAGAAAGATAAATAAATTCATTCCTCTCTTACTCAAAAGATTCTGCAATCTCCAGGTTTCTCTCAAATTGTTAAGCAAATTCACATCTGTGCAACTAGGGTACTTAATTGCTGTCTGTTTCTCTTAAGTTTTACTTGCCAATCTTCTCCCAGTTCATCACACTCTAGTAAAGTCCTGTTACTTCTCTCTTCATCCTCCAATTGTGGCAGGGCAAGGCAGGGCAGAGGCCCCTCCATCTTGTATTCTTGCTGAGGTCATTAAAGATTTAACTAGAATTTTATCGCCTTGATGGAAAATCTCATAGAAATTATCCAGCTCTATTCCAGGAATCCGAGGGTAAGATGCCCCAGCTGGCTTATCTTAGTGTCTGTTAAACTGCCTGTTTATGCTGAACCTCTCCAGCAAACTGCTAGTGTTAGTTTCTGTTAAACTGCTTACTTCGGTGAAGTCCCCCTGGCAGCTCTCAAATGATACATTAGGAAGTGTTTTATTTTGTTATTATTATTTTTTAAACTCCATGCTTTGCATTCTCGGGGCTACACTTAGGTTGCACAGACAAGGGTGTAGTTCCAGCCAGATGGAGTAAAGACTTTCAGTGGGCTATAGGCCTGGAAATTTATAAAGCTACACCCTGGTTAGTAATTACATTTGGAATAATGCAGACTGGAAATGTCTAAGAGAAAATGTAAAACCGATGTTTATAGAGATGGTGTCAAGAGATAGAGACATTGTATGATTTTTGAACCTGTTTTGAACTCAGTTTTTCATGATGCTCAACTTCATTCCATTCTCAGGAATTTTTGTCATCGTACATTTCCACTCTTATTTACACTAGAATAGATATTATATCACCAGATAATGAAGTAACAGTAGGTATTCTTTCTTCATCTCTTAGTATTAGAAAGGATATGTATGATTGTTAGTACAAGAAATTATCTTTTCCCTGAGTTTCCTTAAAGCCAAAATAACAATAAGATAAAAATCTACACTGTAATACAATACAGTTTTGAAAGTCCTGTTTTACAATGTGGTATTTTCATCCCTTATTTCTTTATTTGACCAAAAGAGTGGGCTTCAAGCTGTCTTTTAAGAAAAAACATTGTCCAAAACGATATGTACTCAGCATGTTGATACAAGAGGCTAGAAGGGGCCAAGATCTCTGAAGCCATGGCACACCTGCCACACTTCTAGGTTGCTTCAATTTTTACATGATATTACATAGAAGTTTCATCTTATTAGACAGGTTTGTATATTTGTTTCTCATATCACAGGCATGCTTAACCCAACCAATAAATCCTTGGCTTCTTCTCGGTTCCAAAAAGAAGTTATTTTTTAAAAACTAATACGCTATCATATTTATGGAATTTATGTACTCTGGTACGACCCATCATAAACTGAGTATTAAAGTAATTATTATTCTTTTTTTTTTTCAGAGCTAACGACCGAACTCAGGGCTTTGTGCTTACTAGACAAGCACTCTAACACTGAACTAAATCTCCAACCCCAATTAACATTCTTTTTGCTATCTCTAAGTTAATACTTTATGTGTTCATTAAGTTAAAGTTTACTACATCTTTAATAATTGACCCAGCCCTAAACTGAAAGTTTCTGGCAGTGGTGATGCTTTGTGCTGCTTCCATAATGAGTGCTGCATGTATTCTGCAAAACTTATAATTTCTTTGCTGTTATTCCCACTATTACCAGCTGAAGCTTCCCATGACAACACCATATTAGAGTATACCAAGAAAATGGGAGATGGGGTTTAAATGACTCTTACACTTGGAATTAATAACTATGTGTTAGCAAAACATTTGTAAGTTATAAGAAGATGCAGAAGATATTCTGTCTGTCTCAAGAGGGTGAAACAGAAAAGATGGTTTGGTGCTTATTGTCCTGTACAGTGCTCTCTTGTAATACATTGAAAATTGTTTAAGCCACATGTGTTTAAAGAATAAAGCATTTGCTGGAGGCCCCAAAATTGTGTCCCAACATATAGCATGTCATTGCATATAATTATAAAAATATATGTAATCATGTAGATTGGTGTTCATTATTCAAAATTAACTTTCATCATCCTATCTATGTAAAATTATGGCTTGAAGAAACTTGTTAAATGGTGCAAGAATTAACCAAGTCACTCTAGGTATTTTCATTAATAAAGAACCTTCAGACAAAAGTATATAATGTTTACCTAGAATACTCCTCAGTGGGCTTTCCTTTGTTTCTTGCTATGGAATTGCTAACAGATCCTTCAAAGACATCAGTGAATTGAATCAATATTCTAAAGAAAGTCACCTCAATTATGCTTTGAGGTTTTAAGTAGAGACCAGAAGTACTTTCATAGCACAATCAAGTAAAATTGTCAATCTTCTGCATTCAGCTTTTTATCAAAATATTGAAGTAGAATGAGACAGAGGGGAATTAGCTGAAATAGAATCAGGAAAAAAAATCACTCTTTTCAGCCTGTTGGCAATGTTCCTGTTCTTTATGATAAAAACAAAAGTAGACTTAAACCAAATGTAACCAATGGAAAATTGAGGAAGGTCTTATGAAGAACCTTCAGAGACTATATGTGATTTAAGAATATTTGGAGGGGTGATGCTATTGATGAGGGTTTAGAGATCTTGCTGCTCCTTGGAGCAGTGTAGAGTTCCAAGAGTCAGCACTTGGCAGCTTGAAAGCACCTGTAACTCCAGATGCATGGAATGTGATGCTATTATTTTACTTCTGATCACCAACATTTAAGCACAAATGTAGACAAACATATCAATAGGTAATTAAGTGAATGTGTTCTATGGCGCCAACACTTATTCTGCTTTTGTGTCTAGCTAAAATTAGGATCATTAAGGATAACAAAAAAGGTGGGAAAATGATAGAGGAAGAGACCTACAAAGAGAGACATACAGTGCAACATTCACATTGAAATGATGTTTGAATTTTGACGAAAAGATTTACTTACGCATTTGCTAGTGACGTCTTATCAGTCCAAGAGGTTGTTTTCCCATAAGGTGAAGTCCTGTTATAATCTGTGAAGAGATGAAGGAAAAGGAAGTTGATTGATGGAAGAAGACAGCTGATTGTAGAAAATATTAAGAAAGCCAGATCTTCTACACCAGCAGTTCTTTAAGCTGCACCCTTTTTCTGGACCAAGTGGTCCTTTTACAGGGTTCTCATATTATATGTCCTACATAGTAGATATTAACATCACAGTTCCCAACAGTAGCAAAATTATATTTATGAAGTAGCAATTCACTAATGTTATGGTCAGGAGTCCCTACAACATGAGGAACTACAATAAAGATCAAAGCAGTAGAGAGATTAAGAACCACTGCTCACGTACTCTGGTGCCTCACATTTGACCATGTCTCCTGGAGGGGGAGACCTGGTGGCACTCAGAGGAAGGACAGCAGGTTGCCAAGAAGAGACTTGATACCCTATGAGCAGATACAGGGGGAGGTAATTCCCCTCAGGAACAGTCATAGGGGAGGGGAATTACGGGAAAATGGGAGGGAAGAATGGGAGGATACAAGGGATGGGATAAACATTGAGATGTAACAAGAATTAAAAAAAAAAAAAAAAAAAAGAACCACTGCTCTATATGTATGAAGTCTATGGTAGAAAAGTCTAAAATTCATTGAAACAAAAACAGTTAACCATGAAACATGTAATGGAAGGGACAGATGGGCTCATGGATGTCATGCCAACGGAACCAGAAAGTGCTGGTACTAAATTGCCTCACTCCTCAGTGTACCACTTTTGCTGTCTCTCATGAAGCACATTTCCTCATTTGATGTTGCTTAGTCACTGAGAGGACAGTACGGAGGAGGAAATTAAACTGCACACTTTTTGAGAATAAGTCATAAGAAGACTGGTAGTTTCTACCTTGTATCGTATGGACATCTGACTCCATGTATGAAGTATGACTGCTCTGAACTTGCCATGTTGTGAGGAATAGCTACATACTTTGAGGTACAACAGGCGACATGTCTTTGTAAATGCACAGATAATCTACTGGTCTCAGTTGATGAGTCAGCCCCAGTTGCAGGTAAATCAAGAAGAAATAAGATATCCGGGAGAGCCAAGAGTAAGATCCTTACATACATGGTGTAGGATGAGGATATAGCAATGTTTGTTTCTTTCTACTAGAAAAGATAAAGGTGGGTTACTATAGATTACATATAAGCCATTTGAGTATCCTTAAATTCACATTTAGAAGAATCACTACTAAAAAATACTACTTAGAGCACTATGTATAAGGATTCTTCCTCTTTTATTAAAATGAAAGAATAACAAGATTATGGCAGTATTATAGAAACCCAAGGAAAAGCAAAGCACCACAATAATGGCATGTTTTGTTTTTTAATTTATAAATATCAACACTGGCAGAATCAGAAATAATATCATGATGTTCTATTTTATCATGAATAACATCAAATGTTTGATTTACACCATAAATATTTTACAGGAAAATGTATGTTGCTAAGGAAAGTCATGCTAATTCAGTAGGCAAAGGTGACCCTTGACTTCATTCAGATAAAGCAATAGTTGAAAAGAAGCAAATGATTTGTTTTGACTGCTCTACTTCCTCCAAACTGAGTGGATCCCGAAAAGAGCAAAGATTCAAAGCAAAAGCAATATTTTCATAAAAAACAAACATCAACTATCTATACAGTATGTTTCTTTTGCCTACTAGTTTTGTAATTAATTAAATATTACTACACTAATACTATATTTGTATTAAGAAGCGAATCAGATCTTCAATTAAATAAAGTTAGATAGATAAAGAGATAGAAAGTATTTCTTAAACATGACCGTTAATTTTTCATGTGGAAAATTAAGACACTTGCATAAACAGAATCAAGTTATATGAAAGACATGCATTAAATGTGTGATCTACTTTTCATGAATAATTATGAAGTTATCTTACTACTATGAGTAATCTTTAACCTTATTAATGACAAACATATATAAATTAATCTGATGTCTTTTTTTTAAATTACTGTAGATCAATGGAAATATTGATCAAAGTTTTACAATATAATCTTTCAAAACATTATTCCTGCTTGGACATTAAGTTATTTATTTTAATTTTTGTGTATTTTTTAATTTATGTGCATGGTTGTGAGACTCTATGTAGGTGCTAGAAACAAAACTCAGCATCCCCTAGAACAGCAAGTGCTTGGTACTGCTGAGACATATCTCCAATGTGCCGAGTTAAGTTTTTGAAGGCCTGGATTGAAAGTATCTTGAGATATAATATCCAAACTGATATTTCACATATCAGTGACAATACACAAACTAAGGCTTACAGATGAGAATACTTTTCACGAGGAAGTTTGCAAGTTTTAAATGCCATGGCTTGAATTACCCCTGCATGTGTTTCTACATTCCCACAGCTCCACAGCTCTATGCTTGATAGTCTACAAACCATGTAACATATGAATTCAACACTTTAGAATTAAGTGCAGTTTTAAAAACAGAAACATTTTAAATTCCAACTTAGTGATCAATGTATTCTGTATAGTCTTTAAGGAAAACACCTCTAAGATAATTCGGTGCAGTTTCACAAACCACACTAGTTCAGTCTTGATGGATGACAACTGTAGGAAGTTCAGTCAGTTATAGACACTGAAATTTGTGCAGCACCTGAACATAAACCCAACACGCTGGAGCAGAACATTTTACGTTTGTTGTTAGTTTTTAACCTCGATGTTATTGGGGATATTGAAGTGTCTACCTCTATTCCAACAACCCCTTAAGCCTGAGGATGAGGAAAAACACTAGTGGGGAGGGAAGAAAATCCCTTTACTTCTCCTGGCTGTTTAGGGTCAATGGGTTCTTTGATGAGCAATACTAATCTCCATCAAAGTCAAAGGGAACAAACAATCACCTCTGAGCCAGCGCGTAGGAACTTTTGTCTCCATCTGTCTCCAAACCTCCACACAGTCAGTCTCTGTACTCTCCAAACTGCTACACGTCACATGCCACAGGCCACGTGCCATACTTTCTCTCTCTCTGGACTCTTGTATTTACCTCCCTCAAAATCCTAGACTACACCTTTCTCTGTGCTGCACAAGACAGGCTTTCACCAGCTGGCAAAGACCACACCCCTCAGAAGGCAATTATCTGCTGTGTACATACTAAAGCCCCAACTAAAGTCCAACACTTGGGATTAAAACACAAATATATATATCCACACAACATAACTGAGTTTTTAAAGAAACCAAAACTTCCATTACAGGAAGTAGCTTTCAGCGATGTAGAACTAGCCAGGAAGGTGTTAACCATCAGATTCAATACAGGTAAGGGATAAGAAATTTGTGTGTATAGAGAATTCTTCTTGAAAAGTAGCAGTTTTGCATCTGCTTTTTTTGTGGTTTTTTGTTTTTTTTTTTTTTTAATTTAATCACTTTACATCCTAATTGTAGCCCCCTTTCTTCTTCACCTCCTGGTGCCACCCTCCTTCCCTCATCCCTCCTTCTGTCTATCTTATAATTAAGGATATTAAGATAAATATTAAAGCCAAAATACTGAAGACATTACAGAACAAGATAATTATGAATTACTAGACCAGAAAAAATAATATGTTAGCATTTAATTACAGTATAAATTTTGTGTTTACTTTCTGATCCATGTCTTAAAGCAGTTTTAGTCTATCTTGAATTTTAATGTTTTAGCATTATTATCTGTAGGCCTGTGATTTGTTATAGGAATTTATTCGTGTACTTAGGAATTTTGCATAATTTAGTTGAAGGTTTTATTCATTTGTGTCATGGACTTTAGTCATATTTCACTCCTACTCCTCTCTCATGCCCATCTGTCCTGACTGAAATCCTTTTTCTCAATGAACCCCACTTCTACTTTCATAACTTCTTCTTGTATGTGGCTCACAGAACTATGACTCTTCCATGTGGCCTGAAACAGGAATATGTCTGGATGATTGATTTGTGGCAGTAGGCCTTGGCCGAGGTCATTTTGTGGTATTTAGTTGGATGATGACATGCTCTTGGTGATCTAAGAAAATCATGTACCCAGGCATGTCAACTTGCTTATGGGGATGTCTGAAAGTTTCTGGGTTGCTGGGAATATTGACTGGAATGCCTATTCCTTCCTCTCCTGGATTATGGTCTTCATGGACTTATCATAGGGTTTTTAAAATTATTTATATAATTCTGGTTTATAAATATTTCCCTTTATATGTCTAAAAGAAAAATCTTAACAGATGTGAGGTGTTGAGATACAGAAGACAGAGACTTATTTTATCTTCCATTTGATTATTATTTGATGCCACTTGTAGCTCATAAAATAAATATCTTACTCTTATTCATTCATTTTCTTCTTGCCTTTTCCATCTTTATACATTTCTCTCTGCTTTGTAATTGTTGCTTTCTAATTTTTAATTCTAGAGTTCTATAAAACACTTATAGACATCCTTAGATTTATTATGCTATTAACAATAAAATTGTTCAGAGTTATAATTTCAATCTCTTGTGGTTGAAAGAACCACAAGAAAGCATTAAACATGAGAGCAATAACAAGAGAAATTAGGTTAGTAATTCCTAAAATGCATGTTAGAATCGGATATGGCCTGTGATAGTGCAATCCTCGGGTTTAATTACAAGAAAACTGGAACCCAGAATGAATAAATTACACTCTGTTTCAAGTTTTATAACAAAAACATGTTCTTGCTTTGTAATTTAATATTCATTATTTTCATGTGAATTCACATCTGTTTCCAAAGTATTGGTATAGTATTATAGTTAGAAACACTAGGCTGCTAGCATCCACAATAAGAAACATATACTAACACTTTTTAAAGGGCTTCACTCACAGGATAGTTTGAAAGAATATGGGACATCCATTTGTTCACTTTGTAATTCGGCTTGGTGTAATTTAAAAATAAAATCATTTCCAACTAAGATCAAGCTTCTAATTATGAAGTATATAAGAGGTACTTGTTTTTATTTTAAATGTGCTACTTCCATACGAAAATGGTTTAAAAGCATGTGTGTTGAGTATAGAATGCACAGCACACTTAATTGTTAATGACCAATACTAAATAACTTATTTAAAAATTATGAGTATGCTACAGATACTAAAAGAGTTAGATTCCATTATGATAATTTAATTTTAACCCATTCAAAAAAGAAAAATGTGTGTGTGTGTATGTGTTTGTGTGTGTTAATGAATATATTTGTCTTTCATTTTCAAAACAGAAAATGAATGTACCTCCTGGACTACATGCTTCCAAATTCTGTGATAGAATATGTAGTGAAAATCAGATATTCTACAATAAACTTTGGTGTTTCCAATATTGCTTTTTTCGATGAGGAATTTCACAATTAAGCCAACTCATATCTTCTAAGGATAAATAAAGACTAATGCAAATTAAATTCTAAATATTCTTTGTGTTTTTTACAACTTTAAAATTCCTACTTCCTATTGTTATCTAAGCTTGGTTCTGAATATGTTCTGATCAACTAATTGAAGAATTCTCTGTGTATTAGCAGTGTAATTAAAAGAGTTGAACTAAATAAATTAAGATGCATATTTTACCTGTTTCCCAATTAGAAATAAATTGAAGAACTGACATTCATATTTTAAAGATAAATAGTGAAATCACATTTGAATATCACCGCCATTTAGAACTTTGATATACAGTGCTACACAGAGTGGAAGTTTTTAGATTGTCAAAATAATGATCTGTCTTTTGTACTAAGTTTTAGAAAGGACCGTAATGAAAATGTTACACTGTCCTGACCTTTCATTATTAAACTCTCGCCGTATTTCCTCTTTAGTCTCAGAGAATAGGACATAAATCACTCCCCTTGGCATTTTGCATGGTCTGCCATGCAGGCAGCCAACTTTTACAGATGTCCTTCCTGGCTTCAAAAAGCAGAAGCCTGCAGGTAGCAGAAAATGCCAGCTTTCTCCTCACGCCTGAAGAGGTTCTGTGTGTTGCAGGTAAAGCTTGTATTCTGTGATAAATGCCACTGTGCCGAGTCAGCATGGTGGGCAGTTTAACTCCATGACCTTCTGCAGGTAGACAGCCTTTCCCGGAGATTGTCTTTGACACAACCTATAACATAGAGTGTCCACACCAGTTTCGCACTTGGGATCTGTATTCATTTTGGCCTGAAACAACTGCTTCTAGTTATGGAGCTCAGGTGCCTCATATAGTGCCGGATCACTTCCTACACTTCGTCTTTCCATGGAGAGCTTGGTCTACAGAAGTCTTTATGAGACCATGGTAAGAAAGTAGTGGTCTCTAATTTTTTAGCTTAGGATGATTATGATGATAATGATGATGATGATTATTAAATAAAATGTCTCTATGCCTTTTGAAACATTTTGAAACAAAATAAACTTTTTGTTAAAAATTATAAGACTTAATTCACTTTAAAAAGTGTTAGTAAATAATGTGCCAATTTATAACTAGCAATGAGTATATATATATATATATATATATATATATATATATATATATATATATATTGCAGATTGATAGGCACAACATATATAGCCAACAAAAAAATAATTAGATTCCCCATTAGGGTGTATGACGCCCAGCTATAGACTTTAAAGCTGGTGGACAATTTATTGCGTGAACTTCCTTCTGTGGAATAGGCTACAAACCAGAAAGCAATTGGTTTCCCCCATGACAGGAATGGCAGTAATGCACATCTTGTGTAGAAGTCAGTAGGAAACCCTGTGGTCTTTACATAGGTGAATACCCTCATGACATTCCTTTCCCAGAAAACTGCATCATCCAGTACAATGAAATCTAACCAACAGAGAGGAAGCTTCCAGCACATTTCAAGGTTGATCTCTCTACATCCTGCATGTTGTGGCTTCAACAATGCGAAACTTTTTTCAAGGTATTTTTATAGTGAACCAAAAACACAGGAGAGAGGGACAAAACAGAGTAATAAGGGAATAAATAATAACAAAATGCACTGTGTAAATGTATTAAAAGTCATATTGTTACCCACTATTTAAAATTAACATGCGCTAATAAAAATTCTCAGATTTTCATTCAACTTGTATAGATAATACAATATGCCTTCATATATTTAACTTTGTTTTGAGAAAAAAGACACTCTGTTCTGAAATATTTTGAGACACTCCACTTAAATTTTATGTGTTTTAGAATATAAATAAAGACAAACCTGGAATTAATGTGACATATCTCAATTTCTTCGCAATTTTACATATTGGTTAGAGCATACACAGGGCACCTTACTGTACTCTGTTAAACTTGTAGTCGTTTTCATACTGGAGTGAATCTCCTGTTTTATGCTTATGACAATATGTATCAAAATTCATGTCTTAAAGAAATTATGACATGCTTTATGTTACAGTTCTGTTTCTATTTTTGTGTCTTCTTTTTCCAGTGCCAGGTTGAGGATAAGATCTAGCAACTACATATGTTGGACAAATTCTCTCCCACTGAAACAGGTGCTGAAACCGAAGGATTCTTAGCTTCATAACAACCTGTGATATAAACTGAGCTTAGGATTAGCTGGAACAAAAAGCAATACCTTAATTCAAATAAATTAATAAATAAATAATTGATGGAATAGAGCTATTCATGGCCAATTAGTGTATTTGTCTGCCTTTAATTTTTACTATATACCAGCTGTATTGGTGTAATGAAAATTTGATGAGCTAATTTCACACAGAAACCCCCTTCCGACACACACACACACAATTACCTCCTTCAAAAAAAAGAAATAACATCAGATAATATCGATGATACTTTTTGTTATAAAGTTCTTAGCTTCTTGGTGGTCCAATTAATATTTATTGACCTTGATAAATTAGGAAATTTTACTGTTCTACAAAGTAGTAGGGATTTTCCAAGAGTCCACACCTGGTATTAAAAAACATTCTGATGTTTCTGGTTGATTCCCTTTGGCATACTACATACATACAAATGCATCTTATGCATTTAACATTTTGACTTAATTTGATGCATTATTATGTGTTTAGGGTGTTTAGTAGGAAATGTGGGTATATAAAATTACAAATACAAAAGTAAATGAAATAGAACTGAGGAGAAAAACTTTCTCAGAACTAAATTTTTACGTTACTAAATTTTTACAGTGTTTTGTGTGTTAAAATGTGTGGCTAGCTTGTAAACTATTTACAAAGGTAAGATAGTATAGTTTATTTTTTATAGACCCAAATATATATATGGAAGTATATATTTATATACTTTCACAATTAAGGAAATAAAGAAAGGACAAAAGAAGGAAGCAAAGGAGGTAGCAGGGAACAAGGCCACAGAAGAAGAATCAGTTAATATGATAGGATTTAGAAAAATTATCAGAGTAAAGTGCAACATTCCTGGGGAGGAGTCCTTTGTCTCTTTTTGAATTTAGCCTACCTGCCATAAATTAGACTATTTAGAGCTTTATATGAGGCGTTCTAACTATGATCAACAAACTTCCTAAAGATAAAATAAATTAAAACACCACCATGTGAAACACTGATGAAAATAAAATTAAAAATAACAATGCCAGAATCCTAAAAGTATAGTGACTGAGTTTTTAAAAATAAAAATATTAAACAAATTGATAGGGAAACATTATAAACTAATGCCCAACCCAGTACTACTCAGAATATTTCATAGTGTAAGAAAGCAAGGACTTTAAGTCAAGTGATCTGTTTAATTTCTGAGGAGTGGGCAGAAATTAGGATCTCATGGAGGAGGCAGCAAAAGGACAATATTGTAAGAGCAACAATTAAAAGTGAAAAAAGCGATGCTTGTGTCCAATTGGGTGCTGCTTGTTTGTTAGAGGGTTGTATTCGTTTTGCTCAATGAAGCAAAGGCTCTTGTACTCTTTAGCCAACTGAATCACCACTAAATTTAGCCACAAATACATACTTAACAACTTTATATTAGCTTCATCACAAGAGAAGATTATGTGCCTTCTCCCTCTTTGGACACAAATACAGACAAAGTACTGAAACTGAGTCCATCCTGAAAAAGATTTTAGTTCTAGATAAGAGAGTTAGTATTTCAGGCATTCCCAGGCATCAAGACCACCGCACATACCTGCCGAATCTCCCATGCAACAGTTCTTTACCATTGCTGCCAATTGACATCACTGAGTGAAATATAGAACAAGGGTAAGGTAAGGAGTGTCTTTCCCTAGGAAATTTTATGGATCGATGTCATAATTTTGCTCTAATGCCACACTTAACTGTTCCATGCTAACTAATTCTTTCACTACTAGGGAGGACCAAAGCAATTAAAATGAATGCATGCATTACTTTGGACACACACACTCCTATTTCTCTTGATATCCCCCACAAACAGAGCTCCCAGCTGAAGATTATTTTTTTTTAACTTTTGGAAAAGGAAGAATCTATGAGTGCAATGAAATTTCTTTTAAATTTCTACTTTAAAGTTAATACAAAGGGTTACTAAAACCAATGTGTTAGGGTGCTGAATTAAATTAACCATTAAATGAAGAAGCGTTATTTAACGGTAATTGGTGTTATTCACAGTAACTGATGAAACCAAAATAAATGCAAGCCTCTCTCTAAAATTTGGAAATGAAGGCTATTGATTATGGCTTTAATGCATAAAATGAGAGATAACTGTTAAACCACAGTGAATTCATGTAGGACAAAAAGCAAACCCACTTAATCCTTTCAAAAAGAAACAAGACACAACAGTCAGAGGCACAAGATGAAAATTTGAAAGATGCTTTTCTAGATTCTTATATTTCCAGTAATAAGCTCTTAATTCTACTAAGATTTTCTGGTATCTCTTGAAATATATACAGACATTGAACTCAATTTACAAGAAAATAAGCTTTAAATGGTCTGTTTTAATATACTCAAAAATTTCTACTTAATAACAAAGAAAACAGTCATATACAAATATTAATAATTTTCAGATCACTTAAAACACTCAATATTTTATCATTCATGGATCTAGTGTTTATTTTATTGTCAAAAATTAAAGATACTTGTCCAATCCTTGCACACAGTGTGAATTAAAACGTGTAGCTCTCATGCTACTGGAAAGAGCTTTGAAAACTTCCAAAGAAGAAAAAGAACCACCAGTATTACCCAGTTATGATGTCTATGAATCAAACAATGACTCGTATGACATGATAGCTAAGGGTACAATAGTGTCATGCATATCTTATTGGTAATCAACAGCTCTATAATTGGTTTGATACCTTCACAAAAGGTAAACAATGCCTGGTTCTGGAATCACAGACAACTACTCAGGGCTGGTAAAGTCACTGATCTTGGCGGACCACCAGGCGCCACTATTCCTAGCCAGCATAACCCCGGTCTACGTTATGAATACTTGTCCTTATACCAAGAGAAAATGGAGTTCTCACACTCCATTAAGGATTTTTCTTTGCAACAAATGGAGACCACTGGAGAAAACTATACTCCATAGAAATTAGAACCATAGAGCCAAGTTACAATAGAAATATTAATAAAACTTCTATATCTAAGGCTCAGGGAACATTGTGGAAGAAAGTAAAGAAAGGTGGTAAGAACCAGGATACCAAGGAGTTTCCTCTGAGACTTCCTCTCCTAGGAATTCTAGAAGCTTTACCCAGAAGTTCTTACCAGCATGGCTATCTAAATATGAGTGGGACAAGGATGATTACAGACATGCTAAAGCTGGTGAGGAAAGTGCTCTAGTCCTGAAAGCTACACAAAAACTACAGCAATTAAGGAATGCTGAGTGGGAGAAATCGTCTTCTCCAGGGAAGAGCACATTAATTGGTTATCCAATACCAAGGGGTCAGCCTTGAAGACATCTGTAAATTATATACGCTAAAGAGGTTATATTTAGAAAACACTCTCTCTCTCTCTCTCTCTCTCTCTCTCTCTCTCTCTCTCTCTCTCTCTCTCTCTCTCTCTCTCACACACACACACACACACACACACACACACACACACAAACACACATACATGTAAACAAGTGTCCATATATTCATGTACCAAAAATAATTTTTTAAATGCAGTTAACGTCAAAGACAGAGTTTGGTAGGAGAAATATAAAGAGAGAAATGATGTAATTATATTACAATCTCAAAAATAAAAGAAATGATGAAAATAAAGCTTAATCCCATCAAATAATCACTCACAACAAAATTAGAAAATTAATAATCTTAATAGCAGATGGTACAGCCATAGATATCTAAGGATGATATCTTCAAAGAAAATCGGAATTTGAATTTGAGGAAGAAAAATAAATTAAAATGGCAAGTGTCATGACGCATTCCTTTCATTCTTGTTCTCTAGAGGCTAAGGCAAGAGACTGAATCATCAAATTGAGCATATCCTGGCTTGCATAAATTTTTATTTCAAAATTAATTAACAGTTTTTCTAATATATTTTGGCTTATTGTAAATACCTCTACTTTACAAAGTATGAACTCATCTGGCTCTTTGAATCTTCAAATAAGTGTGTATTATTTGGAATACCCAATGTAGTCATGAATTCTTAATGGATTGGGGACTTTCAGAGGAAAAGAGAACACATGGGGGTAAATATTTAAAAGGAGATAAGGAAAAAGAAATGATTAAATTGGGACTGGAGAGGAGAGATATGGAGAGTGGAGGGATTTTAGGAGAAATTAAAAACACTAAAGATGATTTGGTAAAATTGATATGGAGCTGCGCACGCCTTTAATCCCAGCACTCGGGAGGCAGAGGCAGGCAGATTGCTGTGAGTTCGAGGCCAGCCTGGTCTACAAAGTGAGTCCAGGATGGCCAAGGCTACACAGAGAAACCCTGTCTCAAAAAACCAAAAAAACAAAAACAAAAACAAAAAAAAAAAAAAACAATTATATGGAGCTGTGCTACCATAGAAGCTGTACACACACACACAGAAGAGGTGTGTGTGTGTGTGTGTGTGTGTGTGTGTGTGTGTGTGTGCAGAGAGAGAGAGAGAGAGAGAGAGAGAGAGAGAGAGAGAGAGAGAGTTAAAATGGAGTGATAACAGAAAAGCATTGCGGCTACTAGACACCAGAGGCTAACAAAAGATTCAGTGTTAGGAATAAGTTACTTCTTTTGGAGTTGTTGACCAATGAGGTACCATTAGCTCCAAACACGCCAATGCTCTTTGTTACCCTCTCGGGATCTTGACATAAGACCATATTGTAGAAGACATCACATATCTGAGTGTATGAAGAAACTCAGGGGGTAATAATCTGAAAGCTTGATCCATAAAGGGTAGGTTCTGTAACACTGAAAGTTTTTACACCAACCGCTCCTCAAAAAATAAAGAGAGAGAGAGAGAAAAAAAAGGAAATTAACCACATAACAATCTATCTTACCAGTATTTTAAACTTGTAAGCTATAATAACAACATGCCCATAGCACAATAGTGACAAAAATATCATGGACATTACAAACCAGTTTTTTATTGGACATGAGAATCAATCCACAACTGCCACCATTATAAGACCAAGATTTTTTATAACTAGATAAATCAGGTCCTAGGGGAGAAACTATTTCTCTGCTAAATAACCATATGATTAAGCTGGGTGTTAATGATTTATTTTCATAACTCCAGGTTAGTACCTGACTTTTAATGACCTTTTGCATACCCACAGATTGATGTACCTCTCAATGCTTGACAGAGAAGATTCTATTTGCACTAGATGATGATCAACAGAGACTCCCCAATGGCCAAGGTGCAAACAGAAAACTGAAGAAAGCTTAGCTTCAAATGTAACATATATGCCACAAAACCCTCCCAAGCCTCACAGGATCATTAAATAAGAGGAGTTGTAATGTGTAGGCAATGACTACAAGGATACTGTGTTCTGAATACAGCGGACAGTGGCTCATATGAACTCACAGAGGTTATGACATCATGCACAAGAGCTATGGATGCTCAAACCAGACTAAATCCAAACATGGAGAGGGGGATTGGTCGTGAATTCCAAGAGCCGTTGACAACTGAGAGCTTTTGGAGAGTGAGGTTTCTCTAAGAGAATAAAACCCATAGTATCTAGATCATCATCATCCAAATGAGTCAGGACAGAAACTCCAACAGTGCAGGAACCTAGAAGTGGGAGCTAGTGCACAGGCCATAGCCAGGAGCTGCTTACCAGATGGCTGGCTTGCTTCTCATGGCTTGCTCAGCCTGCTTTCTTATGAAACCTAGGATCACCAGCCCAGGGATGGCTCCACCCACAATTGGCTGGATCTACCCACATCGGTCACTAATTAAGTAATTACCCTATAGGCTTGTCTACAGCAGGATCTAATGCAAGCCTTTTCCTAACTGACGTTTCCTCTTCTCTGATGGTTTTAGCTTGTAAGTTGATATAAACTACCCAGTACAAATACTTTTAAGAGTTTAAAGGCACATTACTTTAAATATCATTGGAATCATTGCATTATGTTTTATTGTTCTCTGCAATTATGCCTCGCTCCTATGCTGGGTATTTTGCTTGCTTTGTTCTTGTCTCAGTTAAGCTTACCTCCAGAAATGACAAGGATTTAACTTTGACCAACTATGTTTCTTTGATTCTAGTTTTACTATCCAAACTATTAACTGAAAAAATTTTTTGAAGTCCTATGAACATTCTGCAGGCATAAAATCTATGTCCTTTGTCCAATGGGAGAAAAGGTAAAACAAAAACAAAATCAAAACAAAGCAACAACAACAACAAAACCACTTGAGTAGATCAGTTAGAATGCATAGACAGGATAGATCCTTTCCTTAAATTCTAGTTCTGAGTAAAACAAAAGCAATCATTAGATAACTCATAAGCTGCTTTAAATCTGTAATAAATTTTTATATTTTTTCCAGTTCATTCACAACAGGAATTTGGGGTATTTTTACAAACAGTATTAAATTCTGATAGTATTTTGGATGAAGGAAGACTAAGACAATCTATTGAATACTGATATCTGCACTAAAGAGGGGATCTAATTCTCATTTTTAATATATTTGATTTTTATATTATAATTTATTCACATTACATCCCAATTTTAAGCCCCTTGGCATTTATCTTCCTGTTCCCACCCTCCCTCTTCTGCCTTATTCCCCTCCCCTAGACCTCTGACAGGTGGGGTTTCTCCTCTCCCACCACCTGGCCACAACCTATCAGGTCTCATCTCTACAGCCTGCATCCCTTTTCTCTGTGTTCCCAACTTTGTTTTTGACATAATTCATTTCTAAATAATCAGTAGTAGTGCCAAGCTCTCATCTATATTCTAATAAATTAATAATCATTTTCTTCCATTAATTATGTGTGCATCTCTTTCACTCATCTAAAACACGGTAAAGCTGACTAAGTAACTTTTTGTCCTCTAAGTGGAAACAGTTTATAAAAATAGTGATTTTTTTCCCAAATTATTTAATGCAGGGAAAGATTAACATAAATATGCTTACTTACTTTTACATTTTTATCTTCACCAATCTTGATTAAGTCTTAAAAATATTACCAAAGACAGAATACAGGAGAATATAGTAAATAGGACAAAATTTTATTTGATATTTAGCAATATCAAGTAAAAATTTATAATAAAAATGGAATACAATTTATGTTGGCATTAAATTATTAAATAAGAGTATACAAGATGATTGATTCTTCTATACCTTCTAATCTAGTCATCTCTAGTAAAATACAATACTATGTTGTGGGCAGGAAAGAATAATCACACTGTGTTGAGGAATACCTAACAAAGGATTTCTCAGACTTATTGACAAAACACAATTCATGAAGTTTATATTGTGTTGACCAACAATAATTTCAAGGGGATGGTGTATGTGTCATGATCAACATAGAGGCAATCAATAACTATATTGAATGCCAAACAGACCCATCTCTAAACCTTCTGGCTGATGTTTCTTATAGTATTTTTGAATTGATTAACTTAAAAGATCATTGTAAGATATCTACCTGTACTTTGATGCATCTCGTCTAAGCATAAGCATTTAACATTACCCACCTTGATGTATGAACATCACTTACATAGAAAGAAAGCAGATACGTTCCCCTCCGAGCTGTCCTTGCCATCCGATGACTCTCACATAATTGCTAAACCGCCCCCACCATACATCCGTGTATTTGCAGTCCAACAGATAACGTGGTTGGAAGAAAAACAGAGAGCTGATGAAAGCCCACAGTGCTGCTTCAAACTCAGGCAGTTTTCTGAAGATCAAAGTCCCAATCTGTCTTAGTAGGATCTTTGATCTCAAAATGGGCTCATTTAGGATGTTTCCTCGTGGGTCTGGGAGACTGGTAGCTTAGATTAAATTGATGATACTTTGTGCTGACATATTTCAAACCTCCATTCCATTTCTGCTGGCTGCTTGAATCTCAGACAATTTTTAGTACCAGAATATTGGTGTCTGTTTCTTTGTTTAATATCCTACAACAACTGACAGAAAATATTAATGTGGTAACTGTTCTCAACTGATTTCTGTTTTTATTTTTCTAAAGTAAATTTCATTTACAGTAAGTATAAATTTTTCATTCCAGTCACACCAACAGTGTTCTTAACAGAAGATTATCCTATTTTCCTCAAAGCATAAGCATATCACACATTTAAGAATTTACACTGAGTGTTAAATATAACTTAGGATCCTAAGATTTCCAGTATTTTAGAATTATATTTCGGTTTCAATTTTCAGGTAAGTGAAAAGAGAAAGGTTAGTCAAGTTATGTTTTCAATAAATGTGCTCAAATAAGGGCAGTTTGACCAGCTTATCCATTGCATCATAAGAAAAGATCAAAGGATTTAGAGAACTAAGAATAGTGCAACTAGTGAGAGGTACCTTGACGTCCATTTCTAGCAATCCACATGCTCTATTGTACGTGTAACCAAGGATACATCTTCTTTCATCTCACTGAAGAAAATTACAGTGGAGTGATTGTGGTGTGACCACTAAATATGGTTCCCTTTTTCATAGTGTGTGTGTGTTTGTGTGTGTGTGTGTGTGTGTGTGTGTATAAACACATACACACAGAGCCATTTACAATATAAGTTTTAAATATAAAATATAAATATAAACATTATAAATATAAATGTTCAATGATATGGTTATGTAAATCAGATTAAAGCATTAACAGCTCTACAAATGTATTTATATCCATAAATGACTTAATGATATTTACAAAAGAAATAAAAATTCATATTCCTCATATAAAAGCTTTAAAATTATAAATACTTATATTAAAAAACAATGTACTTATTCCTAAAAGGAGAACTACCCATAGAAAGATAATGCATTGTCACTATGGCTAATATTTTTAAGTTCTCCTTCACACACATATGTTTTTCTTTAATAAAAATGATTTAAAATATATTAAAAATTATACATTTTTCATAAAATTTATACTAATGATTATTCTGTATCAAATATTATTTTAAAACATAATTCATTCACAGTTTTATACTGTAATTTATTAAGTAATGCTAACTATCCATTTAAAAGTATTCTTATTTTTTAATACAAGTTCATTCCTGTGAACTAAGTCCTCAAGGTACTGGATAAATGTGATGAAAAATGAAGCAATACCTTTTTATAAATATTATTGTTTTCTAAAATTTCATGTAAATTTATTAGTGTTGATTTAACACATTTAAAATAAGTACATTTTCACACAAAAACATGAGAAAAATTACTTGTCTTTTTAAATATCTAATCGAACACTCTTTGACTCCTTGGGGTAAATAACAGAGAAAAAGAACAAAAGTCTCTAAGAGCAAATAGAATAATTACTTCAAAACCCAGATCAGGAAAATAATGAAATTGAGCCTGCTTTTGTTTACTGTATCCATAGGAACCAAGTCTGATATTGTCCTTACATTGTTTACATCTGCTTTATATAGTTCCCCTTGATGCTGACCTATTCTGATATCCTGTGAGACTCAGCCTCCTTCATTTAAAGATACTACGTCTTTCATCTAAGACTCTCACAGCTCAGTGAGTGTAACCCTATGTCCCTCTCCAGTCCTCTCCTCTAATTCTTCTGGGCAAGTTAGGATAATGTTCTTCAACATGACATCACTGATGCATTTTCCAGATTCAGAAGATGCTGCCTCATCTGGCTGAACACAACAGTTTATTCCTTGCAAGCTCTGTTGTAATTCAGTCACCTGAGCAGGTTCAGGTTCATCTGTCATACTTTTGGTCTATTTCACTTTTAAGCAACACACACACACACACACACACACACACACACACACACACACACACACACAATCTTTGGTATTATTAAACACAATTTAATTCACACCCTCATATGACCTAACACTCAAAGTAGACATACAATAAAATCCTTGGTCATTCTGTAGTTATCTCTAAATCCACACTTCTTTTATCAACTTTTCTTGCGGTCTGAATACAAAATGTCCCTGATAGGCTTAGGTGCTTGAACACTTGGTCTATGGCTGGTAGTTCTGCTTTGAAGATTTTTCAGTACATGAATTCTAAGCAGAGGAAAAGAGTCCCAGGGCAGACGCTGACATCTGGCTCCAGTTCCTGTTGGCTGTATTTATTTACTGTCTTCAGGTGAAATCTGACCTGCGGGCCTCTCTTCTCACTCCCCATGAAGGAATGTGTTCCCACAAACTATACCTTAGGATAAACCCAATCCTTTCTCCCCTACATTTCCCCTTTAAATTGCTTTTTTAACACAGTGATGAAGAAAGTACTGACATATATTTTAAACAAAGCAGGAGAAAACCTTCCAGCAGCTTAATTTCCTTGAGAAAACCTTCCTTATTAACACTGTAACATTTCATCATGACATATAATGGATTCTTTGTATATGCTTAAGTTGTTAATTTTAGGTGAATTTTCTCTCATTTGTTGATTTTAAATAGCTATCATATAGTGCAGAACCCTTTCACTTTAGATCATTTAAAAAGCATAAGACAAATTTACATAATATAAAAATACAAAACATCCAAAATTTCAAAACCAGATTATCTTTCATACTTACGAAGTTACAAGCAGATAACATTATTGTGATTCTGAATTATTTGGATATAAATTATGCTCTTAGGAAAAATGTTATACTCTAAGGAAGTAAATATTAATGTTTCTTGTTTTTCCATAAGGATGGCAGTAAAACATTGTAAGTTGTAAAGTATTCTGGCAACAATTCTTTATTTCTTCCCTGGAATCTTCAGTTTTTTTTGACACAGGGTGAGCAATCAGCCAGACACCCCAGGTTAAGCATAAAATAGAATGATTACAGATACCAAATAGAGAAAGAGGGAGCTCTTCAAATCTGAGTGGAATATCAGTTTCTTCTTCATGATAGACAGTGGCCTTTGCTCTTCAAAATAGTTATCTTACATCGGTCTCTTGCCCTGTGGCACAGAAATCGTTGCAGGGGGTAGGGATCTAAACTTTGCTATCAAACAAAGAAAAGGACAGTTGCTAACACAGATTGTATAGACCCAGGGAAATCATTTAATAAACATACATGCACAACTGTTATGCACAAGTGTGTGTGTATGTGTGTGTTGGTGTGTGTGTATGTGTTAATTTCAAACAGTATTCATGGTAACATTGCTTTCACTTACTTAAAAGTTAATCAGTGAAATTCTATAGTATAAGAGGTATTAAATAAATATTTGTTATTTTCATTTTGCAAAAATACCTCTTTAACTTATCTGAAGATGTAAACTCCAAGTAGCTCAGTAAAACTTATTTTTGTTCATTTCTTGATTGCCTTGACTTTCAGTGAACCAAATAATCTAATTTTTGCTTACTATTAAATTACGAAACTGAAAATTTGCCAAAACATTAATATTTATGGTGCTTTAATGATCATATTTAACTTAGTAACTTAGTAATTTAGTAACTGTTAATCTTGCTCAATTTAAATTTGTATTTCCAGATGTCATTAGTGCCTAAATTAACCCCCATGTGTTTAATCCTAATTTTACAGTCAATATTGTCATAAAAGTCCAGATGAATCAGTTTTTGTTATATTTTTTTCCCTGTAGTAAAACCCAAATTTAAAGCTATGTTTACACTTAGTGTGTAGCAGGGTCATCTGGGGAGCCTGTGAAAACACCTCTCTCTTACTCCCTCAGACCAATGAAGTAGGAAGTTAGAAAAGCAGACCTGAAAACTGTGACTTGTTTTTTGTCTCCACAGGTAATCCCAATGTGCTGCTGGATCTGAGAACTCCCAATGCAAACATCGTGTCTCCTTCCAAAAGGAAAAAAGGAAAGAGCTTGGTAACTGTCAATTAAGCAAAAGCAGGAGTCCAAAAAAGCAGCAGTGGGAAAAATTGAAAACTTCCAATGAGTAGGTTTACAAACAAAACAGTGTAAAAAGAATTTTCTGGTGTCTTCTCCTGTTACTGAGAAATGTGTGTGTGTGTGTGTGTGTGAGAGAGAGAGAGAGAGAGAGAGAGAGAGAGAGAGAGAGAGAGAGAGAGAGAGAGAGAGAGAGACAGACAGACAGACAGACAGACAGACAGACAGACAGACAGACAGAGACAGACAACTGCAAGAGCACAGGGATATACGCTTCATTCAGCATGATGAAAACCCCTGCGTCAGAGACTTGGTGCTCAGCTCGCTTCTTCTGCAGGTGTTCACTGCATTTAGAGGCTGTCACCAAGCATGCATGTTGCCTGTGGTTTGTGACTGGTGTATGCCTGCTGTAAAACTGCATGTCATAAATAATGAAAAAAGAACAAACTGACTTTATAGATAATGTAATCACCTACTTAAGGATCAATTAAAGCAGTAAAGATGTTAAATTTACCTGATGTTCCCATTAATTTGGTACATAGTCCCGAACAACTAAATGCCACTGTACGAAAAAGATTCAATTTGCCATATGTTGCGATTCTAAAGTAATTGCCATTGATCACTAAGTCACATTCTCTTGGTCGGATGATTAACACATGAAGAAACACTCCACTATTACCTAATCACTCCCAGTCACGTGCAGTGGTTTGAGAGAGGCAAATGCTAAGTATAATGGGGAATAGCAATACTTATGAATCTATTTCCTGTGTCAATGTTGATTACAAAGTATATTTCAAAAACATCAATTTACCTACTATTTCTCTCTTTTCCCAAATTTCTTTATTCTAATTATGTCTACTTCTTTCATTTTGAAGCAAAGAATGTAATATTTCTTTGAGTTGTAATAACCCCTTTAAACTACATGCCTAAAAGGTAATGGATATTGATAAAATATTTTGTGTCACAACAAGAGCAGGGAGAAACAACTTATCCACAACTAAGTTGTCCTCCATTGCAGCAAGTGTCCCCTGATGGATAATAGGAAGTGAAGCCAGCCTAAGCAGCATGCTTGGGATGCTTGCCTGCCTCTTGTGTCTAGGAAGAAAACAGATGGTGCCCTAGCCTCTTTTACAAAGTTCTACTCTGATATCGTGGAACTGAGTAGAATTTTTACTTCAGGTTGCTGTCATAAGTCCACAGTTGAGAAAATCTGTCTGTCAGCTCTACTGACAGCATCGGAACTGGCAACAGCAGGGGGAAGTGACCAGTCACACATTTTGCACAAGTCTGTTCTTCATGGGCTCAACGGAGAATTGTGAAGCTTTCGGTTATCGGGTAAAGGAATTCAAAGAGGCCTGCCTAAGGCCAGCTGGCTTCACCAATCATCCTGTGAAGGTAACAGCAGCTAAAGAAAAAAAAATTCCTCAGCTTAACCTCTGTTCTCTGGCATTAAAAAGAGTCACTGTACGATTTTAAAATGAAAAGAAGGAAAGAAATGTAGCAGAGTGTTCAACCAGCCTCTAAGAGGTTGGGAGGACCTTTGCTGAGGTCACGAAATCCCAGAGCTATTCCTGGCTTTACAGGTAATGGAACTAAGTTTAGTCAGTTCAACCACGGATGATTCAATGTCTCCATTCCTTGCTTAAGTGTAGGGCCTCCGTGCAGTATTTTCCTCCTTCAAATTCTCTCAGTCTCTCCCTGCTTCAAGCATGCCGCCCTCCTTCTATCTAATGTAATCATAATAACTACTAAGAATTTCACACCTGAGCATTGCAGTTGATTGTATCTCTGACTCTGTTCAAGGTTTACAGAGATGTCCTCGTCTGTCTGCCATCACTCTGTTCCTTCCCTCCATGCTCTGTTTTACCTAAGCACGTACTTCCAATTTTCAAATCACAGGATGCCCTTCCCAAGGCTTCGCAAATGCTCCTTCACACTTGTCTCCTCTCATCAGTGGATTTTCTAACCATGCTCATTTTTGGCAACTGTGGCTTTTTCAGGGAATTAGTGTGTCCTGCTCTTTAGGGTTCTCCTAGCTCTTTCCTGTGGTTCCTATTTTTCTGCTCTTGTTATAACTTCATATGTACATAGAAACCTCTCTCACTTATCTTCTCTGTCTGGGTCAGTGATTCTGAAACTGTGCGGATTGAAAGATGCTTTCATGGGGTGCATATGGTCCAAAACAGTAACAAAATTATAGTTATGACATAACGATGAAAAATAATTTAATGGTTGGGGATCATCTGGAAATGAGGAACTGTATTATAGGTTCACAGCATTACAAAGGGTGAATACTACTGGTCTGGATCCTAAGTCCAAGGACTAAAGCAACAAATGATTTTGATGAGTGTCCAAGTTGAAAATGAGTTTGACATACTGGACAAGCAAGAGGGAATTCGTATATTTTATTTGTTAATATCATTTCCTAATATATTTTAGTATAAATTAGCAGCGGTCATTCTTTGTGACATGTAGGTATGGTTTTAGGCTAGATTTTTCTTGTTCAGTGGATGTTTCCAGTATCATTAACTGGGAACATAAAATTTGCTTTCTACAAAGAACTGTCATAAGCAATATATTTCTATGTTCTGAGATTTTAACATGAGATTTAATTTTTAACTACCTAATTGTTGAAAACGAACTGGTAAGTACAGATACCATGCAAATTGAGAAAATATATCAAATATTTTATCTACTCTCTATTGTAAATTTAGCTTGTTACAATTTTGATGTTTTAAATGGTTTTTGAATATTTATTTCTTGTGCTGTGAATATTTTAGTATAATTTAAGTTTGTTTGTGTTTGTTTTGCTCTGCTTTTTTTTATTAGAAGATAATAACATCATTGTCTGTAACTTAAATTTCTGCATGATTTTGAGAAAGAAATTGTTCTTATTGGCAAGAATTTTTAGACTTATAAAACTGCTATTGTAATACATGGCCAAGTATTTGTTGAACTCTTTATGTGTGCTTTAGTCAATTCCTGTGATTTCATAGATAGGGTAAATGATTTGATTTCAAATACTTCACTCTCCTCTTATACTGTACTTTTTAGATTTTATTTTATTTTATTCTTGGCATATACATTTATATTATTACACACATAGGTAGAAAAATTACATACAGCAATAAGAACCATGAAACAATCAGGAATCATATGCATGTTGCATTCAAGGTGTTTTTCCTAATTACATTTGGAAACCTTGTTGAAAACATCTTTCCTATCTTGATGAGTCTAAAACACTGAATGAGAATCAATATCTATCATATCTCAGCTCTGCCAACTCAAAACCTCTATCTAGACCTAAAACCATCTTAACCCCTAAACAGCTTAGGTTAATTGTAAGACTAAACTATCAGATCTTCAACCTCCTATACAGTTTTTAGTCCATTGTTTTATATCTGCTTAGGCTTAGTGCTCAGTTCTTGAAACTTCAAAGAAATGCATGGAAACACTAATGAATCCTATAATTAAAATACTGGCGAGAAGGTTATGCTACTCTTTATTTGTTGAAACATATGTAGAATTTACCTATAACAGTACATTATACAAACACAGGCTTCCATATTTTTTGCACTAATTTTATACGTTGTTAAGCTTTGTATTTTAGTTGACTGGGAAGATCTTAACTAAAAATATTAATTTTCATTCATTACAATGCTGCCCTTAAGGGTTATTGTAGATATTAATTTAGTGATTTCAAAAGAAAAATATCCCTCTGATGGGCAGTCTTGCTAGGCCACAGAAGAAGTAAATGCAGGCAGTCCAGATGAGACCTCATATGATGACGTCAGATGTTAGGGGAGGAGGGCTCCCCTTTCTGAGGAGGAGGGAAAGCAGGGGGGTTAGAAAGGGAGGGTGGGACCTAAAGGCAGCAAGGGAGGAGGTGACAATGAGGTTGTAAAGTGAACAAATTAAAAAATTTTTAAAGGAAAAAATGTATAATAAAAAATAATTAGTTTTTTTGAAACAGTGAACATTTAAAATTCTGTTTTCTAGTTGTTAAAACAAACATATTTCATGATACATTGAGCAGAATCTGAAAAGTATTCAGAACTCAAGTTGTATCCGGTTAATAGTAACCATTAACAACTCAGCAAGTCAGAATGAAGTCTAATCCCTTAGGAAAACATGTACGACATTCGCATCTTATTGCTAACATATTACATACCTTGGACTTTAGTAATAACTGAATAAAACAATTGCAGATGAGCTATGCTTCAGAGAATATTCTTTGCAGTCTCAGTTTACAACAGCAATAACAACTTTACACATATCTAACTAATCTGCTGTGACACATAACAAATATATCAAAGAAAGGCTAAATTGTATGTCATTCATAAACGCCAGGGGAAAAATATCTTTGTGCTGGACTTTGCTTGCATAAAGACCTGAGTCAGAAACATCACCACATTGTCTTTTGCTTCTATTATCGCATAAATGTTTGCATTTAATTTAAGATTGGGACACAGAAGATGAATTTAATATTAACAAATTCTTTGTGTGTCTCTGCTGCCCCCTTAAGACAAGTAAACATAAATAAAAAGCTCCTAGGTGCCCGTACTTCCTAAATCCCATTCTTCAGAGCTGCACAGTTCTGCTGTCTCTGTACTAATACACAAACACACAGAACAGTTCAAATGAGACATTAGCTGATTAAAAATAATTAGAAAATTAAATCAGAGCTTTTCCCAACTCCAAACTATACAGATGAAAATACTATGCTGTGCAATGTCAGTCAGTGTCAGTGTGTAAGACACTTATAGCTACATGTCTTTAGGTTGTTTATAGTGACTGGAATTTAATATATAGTTTTCATCTGGTGTAATCTTGGAGTTTTCTTTAGTGACATCATTGACAGAAAAGAATGCCACACTTGTTGCATTTCATGCTTCATTATAAACAGTGCACTGAAATTATTAATATAATCTGTAAACGTTAATCATACAAATAATATGAATCATAGTGTTTATTATAACTATTATACGTACACCATGTAATAATTTAGATTATACACAAAATAATGCACTAAGATTGAAAGTAAACTTCTTATTTAACTCCATATTGTTTCATATTATTTATTTTCTGAGCTATGCATCATGCATGTAGAAACTAGGGAGAAGCTATGGAAGTCAGTTTTCCACCTCCATGATATTGCAAATTCAGGTCATCAGGCTTGACAGGAACTACTTTTACCAGCTCACCAGCCCTGATCCACGCATTTCCTTAAGAAGGACAGTATGTAATGTTTTCTATTGTTTTATTGAAATGTAATAATATTCATTCTGCACAATTTTCAAAGTGGATTTTTTGCCATAACATTAATTTTTAATCCAAACTATGTTTTTGGATTTGGGAAATCAATGTATTTCAGTCAGAACACAAATCTTAAACATAATAAAAAATAAACATATATATTTGATAATGAGTTGGATTTATTGGAAAATCAAACCAAATTTGAACAGACACAAAATCGCTAAAATGCATTAAAATTGAAGAAACTGCAATATTTTATTATATTTCTGGTAAAATTAGACACAAAACATCAACAAAAAACCCAAAATATCATGTTTTTAATAGTTTCATGATGGTATTCTAATATTGATCAAAACATGAATATTCCATGACCACTAATATTATTTGTTCTTCTGTCACAGTTTATTTGGTAGATGTGAATATATAAGTTAATATTTGTAAATTTACCATATATGTATTAAACTATATTTTACAATCCGTTAAGATATAAACACAACATTTTATGAGTAAATATTTGTGTACGCTTTATTAAAGATCTAAGCTTAAGGACTATTTCAAACTACATTTGTCAACATGGCCCTTTTGTTATTTCCATTCTATTATCAAAATAGTTGTCACGAATTAATACAACATATGGGATCTCTATTTAGTGCTGAAGCAAAAGTGACTTTGATTTAATTTATGGTTGCATGCTGAAAATTGAATGGATTAAGAGAGCTGTATATGCATGTGTTGGGAGAGATTGTTATTGGAGCAACTAGCACACTGAGCATGGATTAAGGATAGTGTAGACGTCGCCACAGTGGAACACATGGTGAAGGAAGACCTCTTTCATCTCTCACATGGATTGGCACTGAAAGCTACTGGCAGTAGAGGACAATTGTGATACATGCTGCTGACAGAGGCTGGTGGTTAGGAGTACAACCAATATGAATTTTGTGTCTCCATGATTTTGTGACTTCTAGGATCAATCACCGTGGTGAAGCCACTATCATATCCTTACTGTGGTTGTCCCTTCTCTCTTTTCACCTGCAGAAGATTAAAAAGAGCTGTCAGAGTTGGGCATACCCGGGAACCACAGGCCAGCTTTGACTACAAGCAGAAAAGCAGTATCAGTTCCCTTTTGCATCTAAATCAATGACCAGAGAGCAATCAAATCACCAGCGGGAAACCTCACCTCTCTGTGGATGGATGGGCCAGTTCAAGCAGGATGGTTCCTGCAATGTCTTGCCAGAAAAAACAGGGCAGCCTGTGGGCTTTCAGCTCCTTCACTAACTTGACATTTCTCAAAATGATCTGTCAGTTCTTTCGTGGATATTTTGCTTCTGCACATCAAAACTGAGCGATTCATTGTAAAAATGATGTATTTTTGACTCATATTCTCTTATTGATAAGTTCAGAATAAAGGGACAATTTTAAGCTTTCTCTTATGGTTTCTCATGATAGAGACCCTCAGTGATCTCCAATTAAGTTGTTTTCATCACAAGAAATGCACACTGACGTCTGATATGCAGACACCATTCTAATGAATTATGTGGTGTTTACATTGTAAGCTCCTCTCTGGCTCCATTCTCTATAAAGGCACTCGAGGATAAGTTTATAAGGCACTAAACTGAAATTCATAGTGTGAATTCTATATTTCCTAATACTATTATATCTGGAAGATGAAGATAAAATAATATAGATGCTTCTAATAGTGGAAGTATGGAATATAACATGTAACTTTAAGCTGGGTCAAAAGTAGAAAATATTCTTAGTGTTAAAGATTGGAAGCTGCATATATTTATATTTTATATCTATAAAATGTAATTATATAATTATTTGTTATATATGTAAACAATATATTGTCTATAAATATACGTATGTATACATAAACAAATGGCATCAAACATTGAATTTTGATAACATATAACTGTTCTTTTTTTCTACTTTTATGTTGTGTGTCTGTCACAGGTCATCATCTTTCAGTTTCATATTAAGGCATACTGAATATTTTATCCATAGTATTGCTAAAAGAAGCAAAAATATAGAACTAAGTGCTAGCTGTCAAGCCCTCTCCTTAGAAATCAGAAGTTCCCTGTCTTTTGCTATCTTCTTGTGATAACAAGTTTAGTGATTTGACTGAGAATGTCCCCCAAGCTCTTCTCTCAACACTCAATCATCAGTTGTGAAGCCGTGCTGGAGGTACAGTGTCACTGGGCACCAGAGAAGGCAGTCTATAAGTTCACCATCCTTGTGGTCCGCTCCTCTGCTTCTTGCTTGTGTGTGACTATGCAATCACTCAGCATCCTGTACAGCCATCCTGGCCACTTGCCACTTGCCACCATACTTCCCTACCCTGATGGAATCTTATCCCTCGGGAACCATAAATAAAAACACCTCATTTTTCCCCAAGTTGCTTTTGGTCATGGTGTTTTATTACAGTAACTGAGAAGTTACCAGTACAGCAAGACCTAACAGACAAAGCTAGTTTCGTTGGGAGTAAGTAAGCTAAACATTACACTCAAAGTGTGGTGTACCAGATGGAATACTGTATCCTGGGCAGTTTTGACATCAACAAGTCAAGAAATTACAATTTCGATAGTTTAACACAATTCTATAACCTTCCACAATCATGAAGATGTTACGATTGGTATGTAACCCCTTACTACATTCAGACTGGTGAGTATAAGCTTGCATTCAGAAAATAAGTAATTGGGCAATATGATTATATCCTAATGAAAATTTCTATCCTGACTCGGAGCTCTTGAAAGATAATAATAATGAATCTGAACGGCTTTTAGATGCACAAGAAATAACAGGACGAAGTATATTTTAAAACTCTATTTTTTAAGGGCTGCTGTTTTATTGAAGCCCAATGCTTACTTTGCTCTTCATTGTCCTAACCTTTGTAGTCACTGCGTGCCTTCTAATGAACACGGCATCTGTGAGTCTCAGCTACTGGCAGACAGTTCAAGGGTAAATTGTGTATCTCAGGCAACGGGCTGGTTAATGGCAGAGCACTGAGTGGAAAGGCCTTGAGAGCAGACACTTCAGGTTGGTAGTGAGGGCCACTTCTTCCTGCTACTCTCATGAAATTGTCTTTCCAGTGTGAAACATCAGCAGCAAATGCAGGCCTTATTTTATCAATAGAGGCAGGGTGTACTCACAAACCCTAGGGGATAGAAAATTACCTGGTAAACGCATGAGGATTCATAATTTTAAGGATACTTTTTTTTTAGCTATTCTCTTTTTTAGAATTGAATTCAAGATAGCTTAATAAAACATGCACCTATATTTTAATCTGTAGTAAAATTTAAAAAATAAAGCCTATCATTTTCAGTTCATATAGAAAACAATGACAAACCTTGGGCTAATATAATTTGATTGAGCAAAGTCTCAGCAAGTTCCAAGTAAAAAGCTTGCTTTTTTTTTTAAACATCATTGTTTCATTATGTTTTCTTTTCTTTTGTTTTGTTTTAACATAACTTCCCTCCTCCTTATTAGAAAGAAACGTATTTTTATCAGCTTCAAGCTCAGAGTTCCCAGAAAAATCTGACAATCATTTTTATCAGGGCCAAATATTTTGTAGAGTTACGGCTCTGAGAACTCCCTCAGCACTAGTCTGTTCCTCTCTTGATATCATTCAGGTTTTAATCCCCTTTTGATACTGTAGCTGAACAGAATGGAGTTCATAGAAATAAACCCTGGGAGGGTCTGTGTTTAACTCACACTGAGGAGCATAATTGAGTTCAGCCTTTCAAACTGTCCTAATTATATGTTTTCACTGTTCATGTCGCTTGGAAAACGTGGATTTCTGAATCTAAGATTTTTCACCAGGAAACTGGATTATTTCATTTGCAGCCACATCATAAGGTTCATATGTACCTCTTTGTCTTTATATTTAGAAGGAACACTATGTGAGCTTCAAAGCAAAATATACACATACTCATTATTAAACAAATTAGTGTTTAAAGTATGTACTTTATATTTGTATTTTTTGTGTCTCTATATGTATTTATTTACATGTGAGTATCAGTGCGCACAGAGGACAGGAGAGGCATCATATCCATTGGAGCTGAAGTTATAGGTAGTAGTGAGCCAACAGATATGGGTGCTAGCAACCAAATGTGGGTCCTCTGAAAGAAGAGTATACGCTCTTAAATGGCAAGCCGTCTCTGTTGCCTGTGATTAGTTTTAATGACAAAATACGTAAGTGTTATTAAATGAAATTTATGGAACTAACAACAAAATGTTAAACACTGAACAATAAAAATTTTTAATTTTCTAATTGTTCTCCTATTTGTTTGCTTTTCTGATTGTGCCTTTAAAAATATTCCAGACAAACATTGCCAAGTTACAATTCAGAATCCTTAATGTATTAGTATGTTTTCCAAAAGAATACGGCCTTGGTAAAATTATACTCTTGGCACTTTTCTTTTCCAAGTGTAAGCCAGGGAACAGTAAAAACACACTCTGTGTGTGGAAAGGAAAAGTTTATTCAAAATAACAGGGTTATCTCCTGGTGGTGTTGGGGTACAATGGGTGTGGATGGGGCTAAATGGCAGAGAGAGCTATTTGTGGCAGTTAAATTGTGGCTTGAGTTGAACCTGTCATTTGTACCAGCCTGGAAACTAGTGTGGGGCTGTTATCTGTTGGGGACGTATTTATATTAGGAGGGATCTTGATGCTTTAAGGGATATTATCAGTTTCAAGTTCAACTCTAACATGAATTAACTGAAGTCAAAGAAAATGACTATTTTGATAACAAAAATTGTAATTCATGGGTAATTCTGACTTGACTCAGGTATGATTTGTCCAAGTGCCTATCCATCATTTTTGCTTTGTCTATACAATTTCAGATTATATTTATAATCATAGAAAAGATATTTTAAAATGAAATAATCTAATAAGCCCCAATCATATACGGATACTCTCTGATTAGCAGGTAGGTTGTGTTTCGTCAAACACTGACTGTTAGCATTGAAAGTATTTATTTAATTTTAATCTTATTAATTTATTCAGATTACAACTCAGTTGTTATCCCATTACTTGTATCTTCCCATTCCTCCCTCCCTCCTGCTTTCACCCTATCCCCCTCCCCCAGTCTAAGACTGAGAGGGACCTCCTCCCCCACTATATGGTCATAGGCTATCAAGTCCCTCTCGGTAGTCTGCTTATTCTTTCTTTGAGTGCCATCAGGCCTTCACAATAAGGGGAGGTGGTCAAATATGGAGCACCAGAGTTCATGTCAGAGTCAGTCTCCACTCTCCACATAACTGTGGAGAATGTCTTGTTCATTGGGTAGATCAGAGTAGGGGTTCAATGTTTACTACTTGTATTGTCCTTGGTTAGTGCAATAGTTTGAGCAGACCCCCTCCCCCCCGAGCCCCGATCTACCCATCACAATGTTCTTCCTGTAGGTGTCCAGGACCCTCTGTGTCCTTCTATTTCTCTCTATCCTATATTTCTCTTACCTAGAGTCTCAGTAGAATGTCCTCACATCTGTCCCAGTGTCCTAGTAAGTGAAACTTTCGTGCAGACATGCCTTTTGGGCTAGTGCCCAATTTTAAGTGAGTATATACCATATGAGTCTTTCTGCTTCCGGGTTAACTCACTAGTTATGATCATTTCTAGTCCCATTCTTCTGTCCACAAATTTTGGTATTTCCTTGTATTTAATAGCTGAGTAGTATTCCATAGTAGTTGAAGACTGGATTGAAAGAATTTTTTTCTTGTTTCAAGGATATACTTTTAGGCAAGTGACAATTTGTTTACATGTTAATTTTGAGTATATTTTAAAAGCTACACTGAACAGAACATTTTAATTTAATAGTATCATCTGGTAACTAACATCAGTCAATGGTTTGTCAGGAAACCTGAGTGCAAGAAGTGTTTCCTCTCATGCCTAAATTACAAAGAATGGATAGGCTGAAGGTGTGTGAAGTTCCCTCCTAATGTGCTTGCTTACACAACTGTAGACTATATGTTGCATTCCCAAGTCCTTAAAATGTTCCATATCTTCAATTATAAGTGTAGGTCTCATTCCTCATCAAAGAACCTTCTGTAGAAGACAGATAACAGTGAAAAACCACAATAGACAAAAGGCAGGTGACAAGGACTAATGGACTCATGTACAACACAATTCTTGAACATAAGGCTCAAGGAACATTACAAAAAGTGAACATTATGATTAAAAGTTCCACTGAACCAAGGGACATTTTGTAATATTTTTTTCTCCTTAAATGTCAGAGCAGCTACATCCATGAACCTCAACAATATGGTTGCCCAAAGAAGACTTCATCACTGACAACTCCAACAGGAATTCTAATGTGGAAAGAGGAAATGTCACAGGGACAAAGAACTACAGAAGATCAATGGTTATTACTGATAGCAGAAAACTGGTCTTTCCTAGGAACAGGGCTTGTAACTGGTGATCCACTACTAAGCTGTCATGTCTAGAAATCACATTCATATGAGCAATATTGAAAGGACTAAGCATGCTATATTACTATATTGATATATATATATAATGTATTAAAAATCAAAACAATATCAAAGAAAATGAGGTCATGAATTTGAGAGGGAAAGAGCTAGGGAGCATGGGATGAATTTGAAAGGGCAAAGGGAAGATGATAATGATGCAATCATATTTAAATTGAAACTCTAAAATTAAACAACAAAGAAGGCATTGCCTAGAATTAGAAAAAGAATTGGATGTTCTTAACACTAGTAAATCACCAAAGAGACAGATATAGTGAGTAAATGACATTAAATGTCATGATTCAGATGTTTAATCAGTTCAGCCATGGAGTAAAAAGAGCAACATTGGAAGGGATATCACCAATTTAAAAGGACATTTCCAGCAATCCTATATGAAGTTATTGAGATTTCAAAGAGGATTAATATTTATATATGTAAAAGCTTACTTTGAGAGAATGGTATTGGTAAAATTTAAACTAAAGGAATAAAAATAGAAACTTGGATATTTAATAATTCTATCAGTTATCCAAGAAGTAAACAATCTGGACAAGAAGTAAACCAGTGACTAGGTAGGAAATGAAAATAATTTAATTATAAAGAAATACCAATGAATGCAATTTGAGTTATAGAAGCTGTAAAAATGAAAGTTAATTTTTGTATTTATTCAAATATGACAGAGGCTTTTAAATATTTTTCATTTTAAAAATATGTTTTCAAATGACATAGCATCACACTACTCTATTTTCTCAATTTCTTACCCCTAGTTTGTTCCAGGTACCTTTTCTGTCATTCCCCATATCCAATGGACATACGGGCTACTAAACAGGTGGAAAATCATGCCTTGTCCTAAAAAGAACAGGAGTGAGGCCATGGACATTTAAAAAGAATCTGCTATGTGAACTATGATAGGAAATCAAAATTTCTTACCATATTCTACAAGATACAATTTTTTACAAGTGAGACCATGCACATTAGTGATCAATTAAACTTGACAGTTACTCTGTGTTCACATACTAACTTTATTTCATTAGAGGAATTCATGGTGTATTTTTCTCTTTTTAAGTAGAGTGATCAAAGAAATTATTTCAAGAAATTAAATTCCACAAATTGGTATATTAAATGCTTTAATATATTTAATCAAATTGAAATGACCTTGTTCAAGGCGACTTCCTGCTCATTGATCTATTTAGTTTTTAGACTTTGCTTTGAAGTCTTATTTCAAGTGTACATGCACATATTCTTATTCTTCTTCTTTTTCTTTTCTTTTTTTTTTTTCTGTGCTAGTGACAACATTAGGGCATGGGAGAGAGCATTAGTCAGAACTGAAGACAGGTAGGTGATAGATTAAGTCTAATTTTTATTTTCAAGTCAATGTTTGGTGGTCAGCCTCCTTGAATGTCCTTGGGCCACAAGAAAATACCCAGATGCGAGAGAGAAAGCACATGGGAAAGATCAAATAAACCTGTGAGGTTTCTGATGTGTATCTGCCTGCAGAGATGTAGCCAGGACCTAGAAAATATGTGCTAAGGGTAGTCAGAAAGAAAAATAAATCTTTTCCTTTTTTTAGTACTTAAATTTTAGGGTCATTTTAGTATAACAGCAAAATTGAGAGAAAGGTCCAAGAGATGCCTGCTGTCTCCCTTTTAACAACATCCCCTTCTTGAGTTTTCCAACTAATAAACGCACATTAACATACCCCGTCACTCAAAAGTCATGTACTATTGGACACTCTATGGCTGTTGCAATCTCTGAGTCTGGACAAATGCCAGATTCCACGTAGCTACTACGCTAATAGCACACACGGTAGTCTCAACACTCCTCCACTGTCAGTTAATTAGGTTCGTACTGGCTACAACATGACCTTTGGCAACCAATGATTTTTATATTCTTCTTTGTAGTTTCTTTTCCAGAATGTTGTTTAGAGGCGTTCATATAGAAAAATCTTTGTTTCACATAATAGTATGCAATTAATGCTCTAAGTCTATGTATAACATAGTGGACTGTGTCTCCTTAGTGCTGGATAATATCCTATTATCTGGATATACCACAGTGAATTCATTCCGTTATTAAAAATCATCTTGAAATTGGCCATTTTTTATTGGGAGGATTATAATGCACATTTTAATTTGTTTGAAAATGCATTTTCTCTTGCATGACAGCCACACAGGATTGTAAATTCAATAATGCATCTGGGAAGAAGTTATACAGCAAGGAAGCATAAAATACAACTTTAGTATGCATATTATTCCCATCTGCTACCGCATAGAATCCCACTTCAAAACAAATATGACATAAGAAAAGACACACATGCTTAATTGAATATATTGGTAGACTTTTAACTCAGTAGAATTATGTACTGATTTTGGCAGCCTTCTGTGTCAGTGAACTAAGACCATGCCAGACGTTCCACTTGTTGCTGGCTTAAGTTGGGGCAGGGTGCTAACAGAGTGAATGGGGTGCTTAAGCAGTGCTGGGCCACAGCAAGAGGTTTGGCCATTGAGTTATGTTAGAAGAAAGAAACCTAAGTCTAACTACAGGAGGGAAATTAACATTTTATTTTTATTTTTATTATTTTTTTTTACTGAGAATATATATATTGTAGACACAAAGTGCCTAAAGGTCCAGATTTAATGGAATCATAAATCTTTTACCAACCTTCAGAATTTCATAAATGATCCCAAACACAAGAGTATGGTAGATGTTGCCCATTCTAAAAGAAACTATAATTCTCCAAGTGAGTTATCTTTTTACTAAGTTTTTCTAAACATAAATAAATATATATATGTAAAATTTTTAGAAAATGTTAAAAAAAATTCTCTTTCTTGCATTCCCAAAATTTCAGATCTGTTGAACCATTGTGTGTTAGAGACATGGTTATATCAGCCTGTGTTCTAGATGGTATTCGTTAAGCTGTGACTATTCTTATACTGCTCCCATCTTCATGTTTGGTAAAGGTTATTTTCTTCTTATGTAATTAATCTACTCCATAAGCAAGTGAGCTCAAAGATAATGAAGTCAGGATGTATTCTCAAATCACACTACTATTTTTAATTATCATGGAAGAAAAGTATTTATTTCATGCTAATTCAATTGGTGATTAATCTGCAAAGAGGAATAAGTTTCTGAACAATCTTCCTTTAATATTTTACACCTAATAAATATATTCCATCACATAGTGACATGGATCAAGAATTGTTTTCAGCCTGTCTGTTTTGGGACAGTAAACATGGGAGTTATTTTTAGTTAAAAATAGTCGCCATTCCATTGTTTCACAGTTTTGAATTTAGTTTCTAAAGTTGACTAATAAGATGACAAACAGACAGTTTTTCATTTATTTTATTGTTTAAAAAGTTGAAGCTCTTAAGTAAGTTATGTCTTGATAAATGATGTTTTATGCACTTTGGACATTCTAATACAAGAGTTGGGTTTTCTTAAAACACTTTCCTATGAGAAGACACAGTGAGAAAGTAGTTGCACTTTTAGAATGTTTAATGATACTAGGTTGTTCATCATTTTAAGATATTAAAAATTATCTCTCTTTGTTTTCCAACTAGTAAACTGCTGAAAACACTATTCACTCTGTGCTGGGAGCAATTTCATGCTGTATTGGCACAAGCAAGCAAGTGAGCTTCCTGGCGACAGTCTACTTGTTTTTGCATGGCTGACAAATGGGCATAACCCTGGTTTATAGAGAGCCCAGGGAATTTGCCTCAGGACTGATTATTGTTGCTATGCTGCCTTTCCATGCCTGCCTCATATATATGGCAAGGCAGACTCTCGCTGCCTATTACTTCTCTCTGTTGGGCAGATTTCCTACCGATTATATTGACGATAATACCTTCATGAAATAGTACTGTTTAAATGAATTGATGATGATTTAATAGAATTTCTGGCTTGGTTCAAATAATTTTAAAAAATCCTACTGTCATGTGAGAAAAATTGTTAGGAGCTCTGTGAACATATTTGTGAGTTACACCAAAAAGAAAAAATATTGAAACAAATTAATAATCAAGGAAATACATTCATTCTAGGTTTAGTCCAAGTATAAGGCCCAGGTGCACAAAAAGATAAGAAAGACCATATGAATATTGAAACAAAGAATAAATTGCTACCTATACAAGAGAAGACAAACACCTGTTTCTTAGAAAAATGTTGACATAAAAAAAAAAAAAACTCCTGGCTTTGAAATATAAAGTACATTTAAAATAAACGAAAATAAAGCTTCTGCTTTGAACTTGTAAAGAGCATACAGATAAACTTATAACAAACAAAAGTATCTACATAGATATAGTTCTACTGAAAGATCTTTGAATCAATAGTCCTCCTGAAACTCCCTTTACATAATGATTTTATCTATTTTTGAATGAGGTAATTTTTTCATAGATGGTATAAGAACCCAAGACAGAAATAAACACCAGTGAAGCCACCTGCTTCATACAAAACTGTATCTGCCTGTTTTTATGTTTGTTTACATGTTGGATTGTTTATGTATGTATGTGTGTACGTGTTTTGGTGGGTGAACTAGGAAGTCTGTTAGAACTTGTTTGTTGAAGTCCCCTGCTTCATCCAGAAATATGTCTGTGTGCCTGATTGTCTATATGTGTTTTTTTTTGAATGATCTGTGGGAGCTCCCTGTTTCTGTGAATGTATTGTTTTCTTCCTTCCTTCCTTCCTTCTTTCATTTCTTCCTTCCTTCCTTCCTTCCTTCCTTCTTTCATTTCTTCCTTCCTTCCTTCCTTCCTTCCTTCCTTCCTGTCTGTCTTTTCTGTCTTTCTTTCTTGCCCAAAGCAGTGGCCCGAGAGAGCAAGGCTACCAAGCTGACAGTTAAGAGTTAACAAAGTTAAAAAGTTCAGAGTTCCTTCCTGTTACCAGAGGTCTCAAGAGTAAAGCACAGAGTGAAATGCTCAAAGCAACCTGCTCATAGCCCTGATAGGCCTAGAGCAAAAGCCTTTGGGCCCTCTTTTTCATCGACTCTGCTGTCCCACTTAGCCCATCTTGGAACCAGTGATGTAAAAGTTCTCCTTTTACAATTCTAGTATCAGGATATAAATAAATCAGTCTTGAGCTGATCATGAAATTCTCCCCTGGCTGTTAATAGTTTATAGGTCTGGGAAGTTTTAGGCAAGTTCCAAGGTCAAAAAAATTAATAATAATGGTCTTACTAATTTCTGGACACTGCATCCTGTAGTAATTACCTGCCAGGCAAGGTATACCCCTGGTAAAATAGTAGTATGACTGTTGGTGGTATTTGAAACCTGCTCCAAAGCAGGCAATTTATGCTTAGTCCTGCAACATGGTAAAAACCAACCAGCCAACCAACCAACCAACCAAACAAACATGGTCATAAATGCTATAGGCAGTAAGTGAAGCAATCTATGCTGGTTGAAGTGGCCATATTGTCAAACTCCTTTTTAAAAACATTTATGTTGATTCGTAGAGGTTTGTGCTGGTCAGATAGTAATGCATAATACAAAGTCTTATCATTTTTAAAGTGCTGAATATTTCCAACTGTGTGTCTTCAACCGTAGATAGAGCTTCTATTTCAATGTCAAAGCCCTAGGCACAGGGAACACAACAGAAGAAGAGCCAATGAGTATAGGAGCTGGAAGATGCAGAGGAGTACTGTAAAATTTTGGCTGTCCCCTAGACCTAGCAATGCTGTTACAGACATGAACTCACAGCAGCATGGAAAGGGAGAAGTTCCTGCTACCTTTTCCTCAACTAAAGAGCTAAAGATGCTAAGTTAGGATGGTAACTGGCACCTGTCTTCTTTTATGTGCCTCAGGGCTCTCCTGGACCAATAACTTATAGGGAATATCCCTAGTGCCTGACACTGATTTTTTTAAATATTAATTAATAAATTATTTTTCTGGAAGAAATAATTGCTTGCCTGTGTATGGCATACCTCTGTTCAAACTCATCTTTTAAAATTCATTACTTAGCTTAGAAACTAATGTAATTTCCTACATCTTTGGGTTTTTTTTTGTTAATTTAGCCCCTATACCACAATTATCCGACTGTCCTCATTTCCACTAATGTGTAGCTCTCCATATCCCTCATACTCTGTTCTTTCATTTCACACATGTTCTACTGTAACTTTTACCATACTTCTTACTTGGTTTGCATATTACAGCTTCCTCTTAGCTCTTCATGCACAACTCATTTTGGTTGATGCCCCTGTCCTGGTTTCCAGTCTTCACTCACTGTTCCACTGCCTTCTGCACCTTTGTGGTCCCACTATACTCCTGAACTCTCACCTCACTTAAGATCTGTTATCCCCTCCCCAAAATGTAGCAAGCGCTCTATTGGGCTGTTCTCTTTAGTTCTGCTTTAAGTTTAAGGTACATTTACATCGTTGGTTCTATTTTAAGGCTAGGGCTTCTTGCTGTTGTTTAAAGGCTGAAGAAGGCAGTGCATTTTAAAAAAATGTTTTAATGCTTGCTGATTCATCATTCAATTTTGGAATTGAGGTTAATTGATATTGATCCTTTGTAGACTATCATTGTCTAGGGAGAAAGTTATCCTAATGTTGGAATATATAAAGTAAAAATGTACTGTTAGCAAAAACCAAATCAACAAGTAGGCATGGCGATGAAGCTTTACTCTGTCTTGTCATTCTTTAGTGCAGTTGAAAGGAGAGGATCATCTGTAGCTTTCTGAAACCCCAGTGTACTTAGGACATAAGACAAAACTAAAACAAAATGGAATCGACAAGGAAAAGACCTAATCTAAAGTATCTAAGACTGACCATATCTTCAAAATCATTTTAATGAACAAGAAGAAAGGTAGTGATTATAGATTATACCATACAGACACACATGTGAACCTCATTATTTTGTTTCAACTGTGGATCTTTGTTACTATTTGAAATGATTGGGATTTTTTTCATATTCTAAATAAAGTTGTTTTTCATGTTTCTTCCTCGAAACACAATGATGAAAATATGCAGTACTAAAATAAAATAAATAAAACAGTAAACAACATATATGTAGTAGTGTTTAAATGTATAAATCATATAGATGTGATGTAAAATAAAATTAACATTTGATATTATCACTTATTGTACAAGCATCCTAGTTATTTATGAAACTATAAATTTTATATCAACCCTTGAAATATGTCTTTCATGATTTATAGACAAATTAAAGTTCAGGTGATACAATGTTCTGATTCAAAGATGGTTTTAACATTGTACTTTATGGCTTTTCCAAATTACAATCATCCTGATACTTGTTTTGTTTATTACATTATTAACTTATAAGTGAAGTTTATATGTTTCATACATTTTTGTTGTCTCTGCTCTCTTCAGAAAACAGACTGCATTTGAGAAATTATCAAAGCATTTACTTGGGTGATTACAGTATTTGGACTTAGAATGGATGATAGAAACCACCCACACTCTCAAGGAAATTTCAAAGAAGGTATTATAAAGGCCTCGAAGACATTACTGATCAAATAGTGTTACATAAGTGCCAGCAGGGACATTTCAATATGAAGAATTAAAATGAAACAGATGTAGATCATGTGAATATTAACATTGTCATCTTTCTTGCCCTAGGTTCAGAACACAGCATGCAAAGAGTAAAATATTAAATTAATGTTGCTTTTTGCATCTCTACAAATGAAACCTAAAATCTATACTGACCAAAAAAAATATACAGGAGACTAATGTATTTGAACAGCTTATATTAAACCTACAGACAAATAAAAGGGGTCAATGAAAAACACAAAATGATAAGCACATCATGCTTTCCATGAAAGTACTACAGTGGGCTGACCTTGAGTTCGTTTTGGGAATATGTCTTGAAAAATGGCCAAATATGTTCATAGTTTCTCCATTTATGCACACTTTATGTATCTTCCATATTTAGGTCCATTGGCATATTTGAAAATATATCCATTGTAATTATCTAAAATGTGCCTTTAACTCTTAATCAATTCAATGATTAACCATTTTACAATTGTTATTTTCTTTTTAGAGATAAGATTTCATGTAGCAAAGGCTTGCATGCAGCTTAACATGTTTCTGTGGGTAGCTTTCAATGCTGAATCATGCTTCTTTGCCACCCATGTGTTAGGTTTACAGGCCACCACACATAGTGGAAATTTATAATTGAACATTTTATTTTCAGAGTTACTTGTTGTTTGTTTTTTAATAAGGGAATTCTTATGTACCTTTGCCCAATATCAAAGCTAATGTAGAAATTGCCGTCTCTTATTATAGACAAATGTTTCACAATCATCAGACCAAGTTCTGTTCTGTTGTCTCAAAGAAGTATTCCCATGCCTTTCTCAGAGTCTGTAGTCCCTCCATTCAATAATCTGACCTCCATTTCAATATTAAGTGAGTTTCTAAAAGAGGCATAGCAAAAGTAATATCTTAAAGAAAAGACAATTCTATTTTTTTTATTAATTTCTTCTTGTTACATCTCAATGTTTATCCCATCCCTGTATCCTCCCATTCCCCCCCCCATTTTCCCATTATTCCCCTCCCCTATGACTGTTCCTGGGGGGGATTAACTCCCCCTGTATATTCTCATAGGGTATCAAGTCTCTTCTTGGCTACCTGCTGTCCTTCCTCTGAGTGCCACCAGGTCTCCCCCTCCAGGGGACATGGTTAAATGTGAGGCACCAGAGTACGTGAGAAAGTCATATCACACTCTCCACTCAACTGTGGAGAATATTCTGACCATTGGCTAGATCTGGGAAGGGGTAACAAGTAGTATTCTGTTCTTTCACTATGTGAAACACGTTTCACTTAATACCCTTAGTGAGGTTTTATGTTATTAATAAAGGTATAATTATTTATTGCTATCTTTTTACATAGTCTACACAGTCTTTCAATATCCTATGGGAAATGCATAAAAAGGTAGCAGTAGGTGACAGTAGTTATCAGTATATCAGCCTTAGAAATGTTAATTGTGTAGCTGACAGCTTAGGTCATGAAGAAAATCTTAAAAGTTTTAGTGATCTTTAAAACATAATTCACAGTTCCATTTTATAGTTGAGTGAAATGATTTATGAGCTAGATGTTTTAATCCTCTTTATCCAGATAGGCAGCTTTCTATATGTATTGCATCACATTTGGCACTAGCATATGTCAATAAACGGCTTTTAAATATGCTTTTGATGATAAATTATTCATTTCTTTGGACAAGCAATGACCACTGAAATAAAAAAACATGCTATTTTTCCTGTCAATTACTACAAGAACTCAAGTGTGATTCATATACTGGCTTTACAGAAAAATTTCCATCAAGAGTTCTACTCCTAAAAAGAAGGGCTGACTGTTCATGGTAGTATTGCATCAGCATTATGGTGATGTAACACAGGTGATGGGATTCAGTTAATACCTCCATATCTTGCCACACAACATTCATCTTTTTCCAGCATAGGTTGACATTTTAATTGAAGGTGGTGGAGACCCTGAGACAGGGGAGAAGTTAAGTGAGGTACTGTACCAATAGTCCCACCCAATGGACCCTAATTGATTCATGCTAAAGCAGTCCTAATGGTTCCAGAGTGGCATACATTCCTTGGTGGTAATTAACAGGTCTCTAATTGTATCAAAGGGCCTCTAAACAATTGAGAAATCAGTTTTCACTGAAACCAGGTCAACTAACACAGGCTAGTGGTGTATTGGAGTTACAAAGATAAACTACAACAAGCATATTCCTTAACTACATTGTAGATATTTATATTTTAATCCACAGAGAAGCATACTTCTCATCCCTCATTTTTGAACTTCTCTTTGCAACAGATCAACCATAACAACAAACTGCAAATTCACAAAGCACTAGTTGTGGATCTCAGTTCACAAAGGTATATCTACAATTCAACTCACATATTTAAGGCTCGGTGATGGTAAGACTGTAGTTTCCAGAGTAACTTGGCTAAGAGACTACATATTCTAGAGATGTCAGTAGCTATACCTATGAAGGATCACCAACATGGATGTCTAACTAAATTTGACCAAAACAATGACAACACGAATGAACATGCTAATATGTAGTTGAGAATTTATCTTAGATTAAGGACTAAAGGTAACTAGGGCATGCAGAGATGTGAGAAATAATCTTCCCAGGGGAAGAACACAACACTTGATTATCTGATGGCAAATTGTCATTCCTGAAACCTCACACATATAAGTAACAGTGAATGGTCTGAGAAGGTTGCCTTTAGAAGTGTTTGTGTGTGTGTGTGTGTGTGTGTGTGTGTGTGTGTGTGTGTGTGTACGTATATATGTAACAACAGTTAAAAGGAAAGGGACTATGAATTTGAAAGCAAGACAAATTGAGGAAGGATTGGAAGGAGAAAATGAAGATTGAAATTAATATAATGATATCATTATTTCAAAAAATTAAAATGCATGAGGAAACAAATTGTAATTCAACAGATTTAAGGAATGGCCTAGAGGTTTATAGTACTTACTGCTTGTATACATGATCTGAGCTCTATTCAGAGTCAGCATGTCCTGGAGCTCAGAACTAACTATAACTCCAGCTCCAGAAAGAGTCTAAAACATTTGGCTTCCAAGAGCTGCTGACTTTTGTGCATATCCACATAAAGACATACACATACATGCACTATCACATACACACACACACACACACACACACACACACACACACACGCACAAATAGTCTAATATTATAAAACAAACTTTTAATGTAATTAAAATATCTTATTTGATACTAACTTTGATAGTGTTTACTTGCATCCTCTACATGTTTATTGCTATTGCTGTTTGCCAGTTCTATCACAAACAACGTGGGTCTTTACTCTAAGAAAACAAACACCTTTTTATTCCTATTTGATTTTACTATAATGTCACAGGCTAGCCAAAATCAAATGTTCCCGATCAGTAACAAGATATAGTTCATCAGTTCTAAGCTTGATGTTTGACATGATTCTTACTTGAATCCCTTTTGCGATACAGATTCCTGATTGAGAAGATTGTATGTTAGGTAAGTAACTTGTAAGATAAATTTTATTACTAAACCAATATTGGAACCACATTTGCTTCCAAAATTTTAAGTTACCAATACTTAAAATTTATTTGTTACCCACAGTAAGTAAAAGAGGAGAAATATAGTTTGCTAGATTATGTAGAATCTCAGTTGGTTATTGTGTAAAACTAGAATAAGGATGAACTCATGATATGGGTATGAAAGTAATAATTTTGTTTTTATGAACTTTATCATAAAATATTCATTGTAAATAATTATTTAAAAAATTCGCATACCAAATTAACCAGAAACAATTTCTATGCAATTCAGTATCCAGAAATAGTAGTTAATTCTTCTTTTACTTCTAACGATAAATGACACATCTCACTTAGACTTCTTACAAAATAGGCCATTTGTTGTAAAGTAATGGTAGGACATTTATGCAAAGAAGAAATAGATTAAATGAAGTGATTAAAGAATTATTGACTTCCCTTTTCAGCTAAGGAGCAATGTGAAGTTTACTTAAGAGAGTTTCTCTGAAAGACCAAAATCTGAACAGTGTTCATATCACCACTGTTTGGAAAGTGCTTTGTCAGTGCTAACACTTAATGCTATATAATTTTGTATGTTGATGTGAAATAAGTTTAATATAGATATGTTGGTATAGAATTCAAATTTAAGATTATTCTTCACACTATATATATATATAAATATATATATATTGCTACTCTAATATCTGATATGATACACATATAACTCAACTACAATGCAAGGTTTAGTTCCACTACCTTGAAAGTGCTATTGCAGGCTGTTTTAGATAATTAAATAAATTCAAACTAATTGTTAGTTGATCAAATTATGGTCATCTCAATTACTAGTCTATTTTTTATCACGATAATATACATCTTAGTACATCTTAGGTTTAACAGATAGATATGAGTATATATATATTTAAATAGGTAAGGTCTTCTAAAGCCTCAGAAACCTACAGAATCTGGCATTTAATGATCTTTCTACTATTTTAAAAATTATTTGACAATAGGACAGCTTAACTCCTGGCAACACCCAGCTCACCTCAAAGAAGATGATGGGCATCAAAGAACGTCCTTATGGAGATAGCTTCAAATGTGGCAAGCAAGTTACAGAGCTAAATGTCCTCGTTTCTGCCACATACAGAATTCTTCCTGAATATGGGCAAGCATTGATGCCAGCAGAGTAGATGGGCAAACTCTGTCAAGACAGGTAAGAAAGTCCTATATAGTTCTTGCCTCACAAATACGTCTGTCAGATATATTGGGCCTAAGGCTGAGGATGATTCTCCAACATTATAGAGAGTTTTGGGTGACTGCTCAGGCAGCAAACTGTCTCTGTCCCTTTTTTTTTTTTTTTTTTTTCATTTCAGAAGCTGCTAACATGCACTTCGAGTTTACTCAGGTAACTAATGGGTTTTACTATTTCTCTATAGGTAAGATAAATAAAATATTATAAAATTATATATGAAAATAATGTCATTATTTATGGAAACTCTTAATAATTACAAGTCAGATGCCTGTGTGGCCATGTGTAGATGTTACTGAGTATATAGCTGAGAGCAATTATTTTCTTTTCTTTATTTAATTAATTTATTCAGATTACATCTAAATTGTTATCCCCTCACCTATATCTTCCTGTTCCTCCCTCCATTGCTCTTTCACCCTATTCCCCTCCCCTAGGAATGTGACAGAAGAAGACTTCCTCCCTCACCATATGGTCACAGCCTGTCAAGTCTCACTCTGGTAGCCAGCCTATCCTTTCTCTGAGTGCCACTAAGCCTGCCCACCAAAGAAAAGTGGTCAAATATGGGGTACAAGAGTTCATGTTAGAGTCAGCCCTGCTCTCCACACAACTGTGGAGAATGTGCTGTCCATTAGCTATATCTGAATTGGTGTTCTAGGTTTTCTGTATTCATTGTCCTTGGTTGATACAGTAGTTTGAGCAGACCCCCTGGGTCCAGATCCACCAGCCTTGATGGTCTTCTTGTAGCTTTCGAGGACCCTCTGGATCCTTCTATTTCCCCATTCTCTCATATTTCTCCTATGCAAGATCCCAATAGGAAGTCACCACATCTACCAAACCTTCTGGTAAGTGAAGATTTTCATGACATCTGTTTTAAGCTAGTGTCCAATTATAAGTGAGTATATACCATGTGTATCTTTCTGGGTCTGGGTTAACTCACTTAGGATGATCATTTCTAGTTCCATCCATTTGCCCACAAATTTTAGGATTTCCTTGTTTTTAATAGCTGAGTAGTATTCCATAGTATAAATGTACCATGGTTTCTTTACCCATTCTTTCACTAAGGGACATCTAGGTTGTTTCCAGGTTTTGTCTATTATGAATGAGGATGCTATGAACATGGTTGAGCATATGTCTTTGTTATGTGGTAGAGCATCTTTTGGATATATTACAAGGAGTGGAATAGCTGTGTCTTGAGCTAGACCTATTCCCAGTTTTCTGAGAAAGTGCCAGATTGATTTACAAAGTGGTTCTACAAGCTTGCATTCCCACCAGCAATGAAAGAGTGTTCCCATTTCTCTACATCCTTGCCAGCCTGTGGTGTCACTTGAGTTTTTTATCTTGGCCATTTTGATGAGCGTAAGATGGAATATCAGAGTCGTTTTGATTTGCATTTCTTTGATGACTTAGGATTTTGAGCATTTCTTTACGTGTTTCTCAGCCACTAGATATTCCTCTGTTGAGAATTATCTTTTTAATTCTGAGCCCCATTTCTTAATTGGGTTATTTGGATGGATGGTTTTTAATTTCTTGAGCTTTTTATATATATTGGAATTAGACCTCTGTCAGATGTAGGGTTGGTGAAGATCTTTTCCCAGTCTGTTGGCTGGTGCTTTGTCTGTTGACAGGGTCTTCTGCCTTACAGAAGCTTCTCAGCCTCATGAGGTCCCATTTATTAACTGTTGACTTTAAGGCCTGGGCTGTTGGAGTTTAATTCAGGAAGTTGTCTCCTGTGCCAATGAATTCAGGCTATTTGCCACTTTTTTTCTAACCTATTTAGTGTCTCTGGTTTTATGTTGAGGCCTTTAATCCATTTGGACCTGAGTTTTGTGCATTGTGATAAATATGTGTCTAATTGCATTTTTCTACATGTAGACATCCAGTTAGGCTAGCACCATTTGTTGAAGATGCTATAATTTTTCCATTGAATAGATTCGCTCCTTTATAAAAATCAAGTGTGCGTATGTGTGTGAATTTACATCTGCATCTTCGATTCAATTCCATTGATCAATAAGCCTATTACTATGCCAGTACCATGCTGTTTTAATTACTGTTGCTGTATAGTACAGCTTGAGATCATGTATGGAGATTCCTCCAGAGGATCTTTTATTGTACAGGCTTGTTTTAGCTATTCTGGGGTTTTTGTTTTTCCATATGAAGTTGAGAATTGATTTTTCAATATCTTTAAAATTGTGTTTTGGTATTTTTTACAGAGATTGCATTGAATCTGTAAATTGATTTTGGTAAGGTACCCTTTTTTACCATGTTAATTCTTCCGATCCATGAACAAAGGGCATCTTTCCATCTACCGATGTCATCTTCAATCTCCTTCTTCAGAGATTTGAGGTTTTTTCAAACAAGTCTTTCACTTGCTTTCTTAGAGTTACTCCTAGATATTTTATATTGCCTGTGGCTATCCTGAAGGGTACAGTTTTACTAATTTCTTCCTTTGCTCAATTGTCATTTGCATATAGAATGGCTATTGACTTTTCTGAGTAAATTTTTTATCCAGCCATTTTGCTGAAAATATTTATCAGTTGTAGGAGTTCTCTGTAGGAATTTTGGGGTCACTTATGTACACTATCATTTCATCTTCAAATAGAGATAATTTGACTTGCTCCTTTCCCATTTGGATCCCCTTAATTTCCTTTTGTTGTCTTACTGTTCTGCCTAGAACTTCAAGGACTATATTAGGAGATATGGAGAAAGTGGGCAGTCTTGCCTCATCCCTGATTTTAGAGGAATTTCCTTGAGTATCTCTCCATTTAATTTGATGTTAGCTATTGGCTTGCTGTATATAGCCTTTGCTATCTTTGGGTATGTGCCTTGGATCCCCAATCTCTCCTAAAACCTTAAACATGAATGGGTGTTAGATTTTGTCAAATGCTTTTTCTGCATCTAAGGAGATGATCAAGTGTTTTTTTTTTTCTTTCCGTTTGTTTATATGGTAAATTACACTGATAGAGTTCTGTGTATTAAACCATCCCTGCACGCCTTGAATGAATTCTACCTGATCATGGTTAATGATATCTTTGATGTATTCTTGTGTTCGGTTAGCAAGTATTTTATTGAGTACTTTTGCATCAATGTTTATAAGAGAACGTGGTCTGAAATTCTCTTTCTTTGTTGGGTCTTTGTGAGGTTTAGGCATCAAAGTGACTGTGGCCTCATAGAATGAAACCATCTGGCCCTGAGCTTTGTTGTTGTTGTTTGTTGTTGTGAGACATTTAATGACTGCGTCTATTTTTTAGGAGAAATAGGACTATATAATTTGTTTATTGATCTTGATTCAATTTTTACAAGTGGAATCAATCAAGAAAATTGTCTATTTCCCTTACATTTTCAAATTTTGTGACATATATGCCTTTGAAGTAGGATCTTACAATTCTTTGTATTTCTTCAGTGTCTGTTGTTATGTCTCCCTTTTCATTTCTGATTTTGTTAATTTGGATAGTGTTTTAATGCCTTTTAGTTAGTTGGGCTAATTTTTACAAAGAACCGGCTTCTGGTTTTGTTGATTCTTTGAATTGTTCCTTTTGTTTCTAATTTATTGATTTCAGCCTTGACTTTGCTTATTTCCAGACATCTACTCCTCTTGGGTGTTTCTGCTTGTTTTTTTTTCCTAGGGTTTCCAGATGTGTCATTAGGTTGCTTATATGAAATGTTTCCAATTTCTTTATGAAGGCACTTCGTGCTATGAATTTTCCTCTTAGCATTTCTTTCAATTTGTCCCAAAATATGGGCATATTATTCCCTCATTTTCATTGAATTTCAGGAGGTCCTTAATTTCTTTCTTTATTTCTTCTCTGACCCATGTGTCATTAAGTAGAGAGTTGTTTAGTTTCCATGTGTGTAGGCTTTTTGTTATTTCTGTTGTTGTTGAAGTCCAGCATTAGACCATGGTATCTGATAGGGTACAGGGTATTATTTCAATCTTCTTGTATCTGTTGAGGTTTGCTTTGTCACCTAATATATGATCAATTTTGGGGAAGGTTCCATGAAGTGCTGAGGAGAAGGTATAAACCTTTGTGTTTTGGTGAAAAGTTATGTATATATTGGTTCGATCCATTTGATTCATGACATTACTTAGTGGTGTTATTTCACCTTTCTGGTATCATTAGTTTCTGTGTCAATGACGTATCCTTTGGTGAAAGTGAGGTGTTGAAGTCTGCCACTATTAATGTGTGTGGACCTATGTCTGGTTTAAACTTTGTTAATAGATAGTTCATAAATGTGTGTGCCCTTGTATTGGGAGCATAGATGTTCAGAATAGTAATTATATCTTGATTGACTTTACATTTGATGAGCATGAAGTGACCATCTTCATTTTTGTGTATTTTTGGTTGGAAGTCTATTTTATTAGATATTAAAATGGCTACACGTTTGCTTTTTGTGTCTGTTTGCTTGGAATACTTTTTTCTAGGCTTTTACCCTGAAGTAATGTTTATCCTTATGTATGAGATATGTTTCTTGAATGAAGATGAATGTTGGGTTTAGTTTATGCATCCATTCAGTTAGTCTGTGTCTTTTTATTGGAGAATTGAGACCCTTGACATTGAGAGATATTAATGATCAGTGACAAGCCTCTTGATTTTGATGTTGGTTACAGTAGTGTGTTTGTATGGTTATGTTTTTGTGACAGTGTAGTTGTCTATTTCCTGTGTGTTTTTGGCTGTAGTTTGATGCTTTGGTTTGGAATTTTCCTTCTAGTAACTTCTGTAGGGCTGGATTTGTGGATAGGTTCTGTTTGCATTTGTTTGTTTCATGGAATATCTTGCTTCCCCCATCAATTGTTATTGAAAGTTTCACTAGGTCTAATAGTCTGGACTGGCATCTGTGGTCTCTTAGTGTTTTCAGAGCCTCTGCCCAGGCCCTTATGGCTTTTATGGTCTCTGCAGAGAAGTTGCGTGTAATTCTGATAGGTTTGCCATTATATGTTACTTGGCCTTTTTCCCTGGCTACTTTTTATATTTTTTCTTTGTTCTGTACATTTGGTGTTTCGATTGTTATGTGACAGGAACATTTTCCTTTCTGGTCTATTCCTTTTGGTGTTCTGTAGACCTCTTGTCCGTTTATATGCATCTCCCTCTTCAAATTGGGGAAATTTTCTTCTATGATTTTTGGCTGAAAATATATTCCAGTCCTTTGAGTCTGGTTTCTTCTCTTTCCTCAATGGCTATTATTTTCAGGTTTCTTCTTTTCAAGGTGTCCTTAATTTATTGGATGTTTTGTGTCAGAAAATTTTCAGATTTAGCATTTTCTTTGATGGTTGCTTCAAGTTCTCTCTTGAGTTCTGTTAGAGAAGCTTACCTCTCTATTGTTTCCTTTCTTTTCTGTTTTTTTCCTTTGTTCCCATTTTTCTTCTGTCTGTGCTTTTATTATTGCTTCCATTTTCATCTTACAGATCTTGAAATGTTTTATTGATTTCCTTCATTTGATTGTTAGTACTTTCCTGAATTTTTTTCTAGTGCCTCTCTATAGGCCTCTTTAATGTCTTTAATCTGTTTGACTGTATCTTCATGCATTTGTTTGCCAATTTTATTCATTTCCTCCATTATCATCTTCATTACTAAGGATTTGAGGTCCTTTTCTTGAGCTTCATTTGAGTTTGTGTTCTCAGAGTTTGGATTCTTTGGGATGACTGGGGCCTGGAGATGTGATATTGCTTTGGTTTTCGTTATTTGTGTTTTACGCTGGTCTTTAGTCGCCTTGCTGTCTCTGATGTTGTGAGGTGGTTTCTGGTGTCCTTCACAGGTCATTGAGAGTGGTTTGTTGGTAGGTGTCTATATGTAGAGGGCCCTTGCTTGTGGGGATCAGGGAACTTGTCCCTGGAACAGACAGTTGACCTGATTTCATCTCCAGGGGACATTGCTCTACACCCTAGGCTCCCCACTGGGTCAGGAGAGGTAGGTTCTGGTGCTCTGCAGGCCCAGCATCAGTTCAAAATAGTGTAGGTAGAGCCAGTCATCCTGTCTTGAAGTGGGCTTTCAATACCCTGCTCTCAGGCCCTGGGGCTTTTGGTCCTAGGCTCAGATCACCCTAGAGTGCCTGAACCCCTGCTGACTTGTAGCAGTTGGTTAGGATTCTGCCTGATCCATCCAGGAAGTGGGGCCTAGGTTCTGACAACCAGGGAGAGAGTAGATAATGCCTTCTGGTTTTTGTTGGTTGGCTAGGTTTCTTCCCTATCCCCTCAGGCTAGTTCAGCCTATCCCAAGAGCATGGGGGAACCTGCTGGGCTATGAAGACTGGCTATCCCAGGTCAGTTCCACCCAAATGTGCAGGAACAGTCTTCTAGGGCAGGTAGCTAGGTTTCTGCACGGCCTGGTTCAGACCACTCAGCTGCAGTGGATAATGTGTCCACAGACATCTGGGCCCCTGTGTGGCACCTGGGGCTTTCTGTGGACTGGTGGAGTATGTGTGTGGGGGTGTGAAGTCAGATCCAACTGTTTTCCTGAGATTTCCCCAGGTCAGGAACTCCTGTGCTACACCACCCATTTTCAGTTCTAGATACTGAGCTTGTGCTATAGATCATGGGTTCTGTTCACAGGCAGGTTCATATCCAGACTCTAGGGACTGGGCACCCACCCTCCTTTGGCCTTTGGATGACCCAAGGCCAGGCCCGCCTGTGCTCTGTACCGTATGGACCCCTCTCACCTAGGGCTGTCCAAGTCTTGCGGTCTGTAGATCCCAGTAGGGTCCCTAGTCTCAATCCTGTAGATCAGTTACAGTGCATGTTCATCACTGCCATCTTAGAAATCCAAGAGCAATTATTTAAATTGGACTTTTAAACTTCTTTTTCTTTGGAAAATAATATGTTAATAATATGAGAGGTTTTTTTCTTTTGATAGTAGCCATTTTGCGACTACAAGTATAATTCTTGACTAGCTTCAGTACAAACATATTATGGAATCAGCTGAACAATTTTTCAATATATGAAACAGTGAAGAAGTCATGTGATACATAAACAATGACCTATTATTTAGCCATAAAATAGAATGAAATTGTCCCACTTGCAAAAATGTGGTGAAACTGGAAATCATTATATTAACTGAAATAGGTCAGACACCAAAAATAAGTATTCTGTATTTTTTCTCAAGTGAAGGCATTAGATTTCAGCACATAAATAAAATTATATAAATATATAATTACATAGTTACATGTATATGTATATATTTTAATTTATATATATGTAATTACACATGAAGACTAGGAGGAGAAGGAAGTGTGGCAAATATTGCCAAAGCATATGATATACTTGAGAAAAATATCTATGCAATACATCTCGCTGAACAATGAACAAATACGAGAACATTTTAAATAAAGAGAAAAGATGGAAGTAGACCAGAGTGAACATCCAGGATCCTGCTTGCTGAGCAACCATGGGGACTGAAATTCACATCCCCAGCAATCACATACACATCTGAGAATGGTCCTGTGCACTTGGCAACTTAGTGCTGCAGAGGCAAAAACAGGGCCAAATGAAACAAAGACAAAACATGGTGATTCAAAGGAAAGACTCCATTAATGAATGTAGAAACAGTAACTATATAGCAGCAAACTTTGGCAACAGAGTAGCTTTCTAGAGATGCTGAAGTACTGCCCTGAGATCCTGAACTCCTGCAACTAAAGCAAACTCATATCCCATTTCTTTGTATGTAAAATTATATATCATGAACCACTGACTACAATTTTCCCTTGTAAGTAATTAAGGATTATTCACTTAGTTTTGTCAATATTGTTTCTATTAGTTTTCTGAAAATAACTTATGTGTTAAGAATGTGGAGACCTATCATTATGATTTTAAATTACAATTACATGATGATGTGAGAGCTTTTAAATTTATTTTACATCCCTTGTATCAACTATTTTTGGTATATTCAGCAAATTGGTTTTATATGATATGCAGTGAAATCTGTAGTATCAAGATTGATTTATGCTTTAATAGTTAAAATCATCTTATCAGTCATTTAGAATTTACTATTTGTGAATAATACTTTGATATAGACTGTAAATTGTCCAGATTTTAAGTTTTTCCCAGTGAATAAATAATATTATACAACTTTTGTTATATAATAGTAACAAAATAGTTGCCTATAAAATTTTATGTAAAATTTATGAATACATTATTCAACAATAATGAATAAGAATGGGGAAATTATATTATCTTCCCACTCTATATTAAAGGCAATTTTGAATAATATGAGTATAAAGTTATGAGATTTAATAATTATTAATAATTAGTCATATTCAATTACTTGGAAAAGACTTTTATTTATATAAACATTTATAATGTAAAAGTTTTAAATATGTAGAAAATAATATGTCTCCTGATATTAATACTCTACACAATCCTTGATATTAATATCTTACATAATTATAGCAATAATACATTTTCTATCCATCAATTCAGAAGTTAATTTTAATAATTTTATTATGTATATATTTTGCTCATATATTTAGTTTTCTACCTAATGACTCCACTTTCTAAAAATGTCATGCCAGGAAAGATTAAAGATTTTCTAAATAAATGGAGAAATTTCTCATATTAATAAGTTGAAATTTTTTAAATGATTAAGATGCTTCTCCTAATTAGTTTACAATATTGATGGACTTTCACAAAAAATTCATTTAACTGTGACAAATTAATGTGAAAGATTACTTCTAAATGCCTAATAACAGCATTTTTGAAACTATCCCGAGAAAAATAAATACTGAGGTGACAGAAAGCCTTCATATTCTTTTATAAAGGTTTTTATAATATATATATATATATAACAGATGTAAATCTTAAACCTGTTTTTAAGGTTCTTTTTGTCATTTTTAATAGTTTTTTGATAGTTTCCTGTTTCCTTCAATGCGTTTTTATTAATTCTGTTCCCAGCTCTGTCCTCATACATCTCCCAGCAATTTTTGTTTCCTCTGTTTTTATTTGAGAATTTCATACACTGAGTTTGGTTGTATTCATAACCTCACAGGTCTACCCTGCTTCCCTACCCAAACAACTGCATGAACTCTCTTTATCTTCTTTAGGTTGTCAGGAAGAGTTTATGCTGTCTATGTCCTCTTTGATACCAAGATTGATCTATTCACCGGGAGTCAAACTGTTAAAGGGAACTGACTCTTCCTCTCCTTGTGACTTCAACCTCTTCAGCTAAGGTTGAACCATAGTGCCCAAATCCTCTCTCTATGCTGCAACTTTGTCTGCCTCGGAATTGCCAGTGCTGTCTCAATTGCTGTGAATTTGTAACTTTCCTGAGGAATCTAGAAAAAAAGTTTCCCTGTAGCTATCAACCACACGTCACTCATACTCTCTCTGCCAACTTTTCTCCTATGACCCCTTAGTGTTTCCTGGAGAAAGGGTGCTATAGATGTCCACTTTGGGGACAGAGCCTTTTATTTTCTACACTTTGTCCAGTTGTGACTCTTCATGGTAATCTCCTTGTACTATAAAAAAGAACCTTTTCAAATGAGGCCTGATTTTTATTCTAGGAAATGGTTCCTTCATATTATGAGACACAAAACTTTAGTATTTGGAGGCCTTACATTAAAATTAACACACTGATTTGTAGATTTATGTATAGTAAAATAGACTTGGTTGTAGCTGCATGAGTGCTATCCAGAAAGTTAAGAAGTTAAAATTTTAAATTTGAAAGTTTATGTATTAATATATTGGTAAGAATACCATCTATCTGTCTATCTATCTATCTATCTATCTGTCTGTCTGTCTGTCTGTCTGTCTATCTATCTATCTATCTGTCCGTCTGTCTGTCTGTCTATCTATCTGTCTGTCTGTCTGTCTGTCTGTCTGTCTATCTATCTATCTATCTGTCTATCTATCTACCTGTCTATCTATCTGTCTATCTATCTATCTGTCTATCTATCTATCATCTATCTGTCTATCTATCATCTATCTATCTATCTATCTATCTATCTATCTATCTATCTATCTATCATCTATCTAAGAATAGATGTATTGCAAATTATAGCAAGAGTAGCTTTCAGAGTTCATATCTATTAATATAGAAAATCATTCTTTGATTTAGTTCAAGCTTCTTTCAGACAGCTGTACTTTACTCCTTCCATTAAGAATCTGATACAATCTAAGAATAGAACGAATGGCAGCCAGATAGCCACTTACCATCTAGAATCATGAGCCAAACCGTGTGAAAAGCCCATATTATTTACATTGCTATTGCATTCCAAGTAAAGGAGCATGTTCAGTGCCTGCCTTAAAATTCAACAGATGTTTAGCATGAGCTTGGTGTCAGAACTAAGATTTGACACAAGGTTAAATGCTTGCATTTCATTCTAGGTAATTAAAAAATATTCCTCACAAAATGATCTCTATCTGTAAGTTCTCCAAGGAAATATGATTTCATCATCTTAGCGTCAGATTTGTCTATCAACCCGTTTATTAAAAAACTAACAACAAAGTTGTAATTAATTTTCAAAAGATCATAATAAATTCATGTAAATATATTGTACAGCAAATAGCTTCAAAATCACCACTATTTAATTATTGCAAGTCTCATGAGTATTAATTATTTATACATACAGATGAATCATATTTATTTCATTAGTTTTAAAATATATTTTCTATATTCATCTCTAAAAGTAAACAAATACAAATTCTTTTTCGTAAATTACACAAAATTTATAACAGCCTCACACAATGTAGACCAGCATTCACTAAGAGTTTGTAATGCAAACATGATTAAGATTAGTTCAAAATGCATAGAGTATCAAAAATTTTATTAAAATTTATTTATAGTAAATAAATAAATGCTAGATGTGAAAGTAGAAACATAAAATTAACAAGATTTAATTTTTGTTTCTCTGCATTATTGTTTATTCAATTATTTATAAAATCAGTAAGACTGTGTGACTTTTCCTGGGCCGAGCTCCCGAAGACCATGTTTTCACCATGCACACAAGATGGGGGAGAAAAAAACTGAAACAAACGACAGGGATGGTGACTGTCATGCTTTACCCAAGTTCAACTGATATATCTAGAATTTTAAGTCTAGTAAAAGATCAGAATTTTATGTACATAGAAAATACATATAATTAGTTGTGCACCAGATTGCTCTATGCTCTATTCGTGCACGTCAGAAGAGATTTAAGTAAAGCATTTCTCTGTGTTGTAATCAATGGAAGATTTGAATAAGGTGTACTTGTCTGAAGTGAAAATACAGAAGAGAAACCAAGAGTCCTTGCAGTTATGGATCGCTGGCCAGGAAAAAAGGAATTATTCTGTCATCTCATTAACAGAGAGGAAACATTACGCAGAAAAGCAAGAAGAATGAGGTTATTCTCAAATTGAGGGAGAGATGGTTTGATAGGGTTTCAGAAAATGCTCACTGCTGTTTTCTATTTGACATGGTGACGATGAAATAGCATTCATATACAATGAGTTATTTACGAGATGAGAACATTTCTTTACTAGGTTTAATGTGTAAGATCATCTGTGAGTGGCATTAGCTTATTTGGAAACTGGGCATACTCTATTGATTGGAACTGTGGGGTGTTGCTCCCACACTCCAGTTCCCGAAATAATGACTCTGGCTCTTTGTTATTTTTTTTTTCTTTTTCTTACTTTATTTTTTTCTTCCACTGTTTTTATAGCCCAACAAAATGCTTCAAGCAGCACAAAATTCACAACGTATTTACATTCTACTGCTCTATAAATAAATGATGACAATGAATACACGCAAGAAAATCATGTTCCCCGATACGTTCACATGATCAAATGTTTTATGTACCTTGGTAGTGGTGGCTCTTTGTTATTAATGAATAAATGCCTAGGCCATAAGCTTTGGCTTCCTCCTCAACTAGATTTTAACTTAAATACCCACTTGTTCGATTTTATGGGTGCCACGTGGCAGTTTGCCTTTCCTGTTTCCTATGTCTGTCTTCTTCAGTGTCTGGGGCCAATCTCTATTCAAGAGCTCATCTCTCTCTCTCCCTCACCCCCTCCTCTTTCTCTCTCTCCTAGAACTGCCACCTCCTATTTCCTGCCTCAGCTAAAAGGCCATCTGCTATTTGTTGACAGGTGGTGCTTCCATACATTTAACAAAAGAGTCTCTCTAGAATTCTCCAAAACAATCTCACATCAATTTTATTTAAAGTGAACACACGATATGTTTTCTATCCTAAGACAGAGTTATTAAGCGATGTTGCTGAAGATATTTAGCAGATAATTAAGTTTTGTTTCTCCTGATGAATTGGTAAAACTTAAATATCACTTGATACTCAAGAGTACTGAGTAAAATATTCTTATTAAAGTTTATATCAGAAAGACCTTTAACTATTTACATTTTTAACTCCCTATAGAGTTTGTTCTGTTCTAAATAGGAGAGAAGGATCTCCGTACTTAAATATTAAACTGTATTTGTTTTGTAAAAGTGTGGATATTAAGATTAGAATTAAAATGTATTTGGTTAAAATTGATTCAGTTGATACTTGGTTTACTCTGAAGCATAAGGAGCTTAGCACAAAAAGCAATAGAGAAATATTAATGTATGAAATATGATGATCTATCTAAATAACTTTTATTACCTTTATTTTAGCAAATAACTGTGTACAACTTAATTGTATATAATCTGGAGGGGCCACATGAACTGTGCTCAAATATAATACCTTCAACAATATGGTGTATTTTATAACAGTGGAAATGATTTACTACCTATTGAGTATATGCAAAAATTACCAAAGTAACTTCTTATAAATATTGGGGAGTTCTGCTACCATGCATTTGTGTGTTGAGTATGGACTTATAACTAATTTAAATGATACTGCTCTTCATGGTATGCTAGAACAGTAAAAGAGCCATACTTTTCTTGGCCAGGCGTGGTGGTGTATGCCTTTAATCCTAGGAGAGGCAGGCAGATCGCTGTGAGTTCAAGGCCAGCCTGGTCTACAAAGCAAGTCCAGGACAGCCAAGGTTACACAGAGAAATGTTGTCTTGAAAAGAAAAAAAAAAAAAGAAAGAAAGAAAAAGAAGCCATACTTTTCAACTTAAAAGTTATTGATATATCATTCCCCCCTTTTTATTCTTTAATGAACTCTTTGTATGCCCTTTTGAATTTTTCCTATTTTATTATTATTACTATTATTAATATTATCTATACATGCAAATGGGTGAACTGGTTTAATGTTTCTTGTGTATGTGTATAATTTCAGAGATGATTACCTGGGATTGAATAAAAAAAAAAATAAAGAAATTTATCTCTGACAAAAACAAACTCTGGCTCTCTTAATTGTCATTAATGACTAGTGGTTCTTTGTTTATGAATGGCACCCTGTGAACTTATATCCTTTCATATTAGCATGCATATAGGCATTGCACCTATACTAATGTCTTCTCATACTGGTCATTGTTTGGTTCATTGATGCCATGACTAGTTAGCACTGTTTATTGCTTTTTCCCTATTGCAGCTTATGAGCTCTTCCTTAGGAATTGATCTTTCAGATAAGATACTGCTTAAAACATCTATGTCCTGCTTCTTGAAAAAGTGCTATCATCATCGATAGGTACTTAATTCCAAAGTCTGAAAGGCAAACAAGGTCCACAGAAATAGCCAATATTGGCTGAGAAGTCTATTCAACCCCTCTGAAAAACAACTCAAAAAGAGGTGTCTCATGCCTATGCTGTGGTTTTGTTAAATGGTCTATGGCTTTTGGAGGTACCATTGACAGCCCACGTGGAATAACTTCATCTAGTGGTCTGTGCGCATGTATGTGTGTGTATGTGTGTAAATATATACTTTATATATTATTTCAGGCAAATATAAAATAATATTAAATAGCCATTATCAAATATCCTTAGTGTTATTAATGCCCTCTCCACAATTGACATCCCTAAGCTCCTCCCTAATTAAATGGCTAGCTCCTCCACAATAACAGGACTGCCTGTATTTATCAATTATTTTAGGGAAACAGAAATGATAAAATGAATAGATACAAAGTAAGATGCTCTAGAGTAGCTTACAAGCTATGATTCAACGACTCCAACAATGGCTCTCTCCCACTGGAAAGTACAAGAGTCCAGTTCCTTGGTCCATGAGACTGGATGTCTCCGCTGGCCTTCGATAAATGTTGGTATCCTGAAGAGGCAGGCTCTAAAAGGATAAGCTTGCCAGTGAGAAAATAAAAGGCTGTCAGGCAAAACAGATAATCTCTGTTCTATCATGTCCTTTATATAAGCTGGCACCAAAAGCTGTACTCCACATTTAAGGTGAATTTTTCCATCTCAAATGACCTGGATTTAGAATAGAACTTCCCAATTCAAATAATTCAATCATGGAAATTTCCTCATATGTAAATTCGGAAGCTTGGGCTTTAGTTAATTTCAGATATAATCAAGGTGACAACAAAGAATAACTATCACAAAGAGCAGCATTAAGTATCTACTAAACACTGAAATCAAACTTCAGTGTTAAGTCTGAAAACCTTGCTGACTTCAGAGGTTAAAACTTCCTGGGAGCTCTAGGTTTGCTCTTGTTTTCTCACATGGAAGACTCCTCTTTTTCTATCTTGACTCTACTATTTTTCTTTCTAAACACTAATTCATGTTACAACAGAAAATAATAAATCTCATCATCTTGACCTATATGACAATTTCTTGCAAATGTCTAAGAAAAACACACGAGTTTTAGTTCTAAGAAACACAATGCTGGGAAAAGTCCCATAAGACAAGGTCCTACCTTTAAAGTAAGTACGCTATTTTTGGTGAACTCAACAATCTAACATAGTTGTTCTGGAACAGCTGCTTCATTTTATGTGTGACTCCTCAATTGTCTCATGTGTAATCTGCTACCCTGCCCTCTAAGGCTCTCTCACACCATTATTCCCTTTTGCTACTCCATAAGAAAAGAAGGTATGAGTATATAATATATATAATTTACATGTAAATAAGTAGAACTAGAAAATATTACATTGAGTGAGGTAACCCTGACCCAAAAATACAATATCGACACCTTCTCTCTTTTTTGTGATCCCTATTTCCAAATCTTCTGATGTGAGTATATAACCTAAAAAAAATCATAAAAACTAGAAAGTCACATTTTTATGAACAGAAATTCTGCTATGCACCTTTCCCCTCATATGCCACTTTACAATTCATAAGCTTCCAGTAGAATAATTCACTAATATATAGTGATCATCTCTCATCCAAATATGAGTTACGCAGTAATAGAACTGGTCAATAACTTTAAACTAAAACAAAAGATAATTATCACTGTTTTGTCTCAACACTCACGTACTATGGTGCCTCCCATTTGACCATGTCCTCTGGAGGGGGAGACCTGGTGGCACTCAGAGGAAGGACAGCAGGTAGCCAAGAAGAGACTTGATACCCTATGAGAATATATAGGGGGAGGTAATCCCCCTCAGGAACAGTCATAGGGGAGGGGAATAATGGGAAAATGGGGGGGGGGGAATGGGAGGATACAAGGGATGGGATAAACATTGAGATGTAACAAGAATAAATTAATAAAAAACAAAAAACAAAACACAAAAAAACAAAAAACAAAAAACAAAAACAAAAAAACAAACAAAAAAAAAAAAGAAAGAAAAAAGAATAGGGAAATAGTCAGGCATATGTCTATTTATCTAAAATTAAAACATAAATTATAATTTAATGTTTTGATTACAAAGTTCTAAATAGATCTAATTATGTGTTTTGTTGTTATTTTCATATAATTAAATGACAGTATTCACATTTTCACCTGAAAAATCCCAACACGCATTGAAAAGACTTCACACTAACCAATTGTGGTGCTGCAGCCAAGATATCATTTGGAATGCTATATATTTGGGCAGTCATAACTATGAAATAAAAAAGACAGCCCAGGCCTGACCTGCTGTTGATATAACCACAGGCTGGCAGCACATTCCTTAAGAGCCTTACAACCTTCCATCATTCAAGATTCAAGGAGGACAGATGTTTCCCATCAGAGTGATAGTATTTTTTACTCTGCTTTCATTAAACTGTCATTTTTTAAACTGCTTCAATTTTAGGTCCCTTTTATCGCTTTGTTAGTTTTAATGTGTCTCTCTTTAGCTTGGATGACAGGAAGGTGGCTCTCACTTTAATTGTGTGTATCCTTGACAAAGAGTGGACCATGTGCCTTACACTAGCTCTCTCTAGAAGTGTGCCTGAGACGAGAGACTGCTCAGAGATCACTAAGTATTCAAGATTTGGACTATGAAGTATAAATGCTTTGAAGTGAAACATTTATGCAATGTACTTTGAAGGAATCAATAGCTTTGATATAATAATGTAATAGAAAACATTGTTCATTTAAATCACAATCAGTGTGACTCAGAAACCAAATAGACATCTTAAAGTTGCAGTTCTATGGAAAGCACAGAAAACACCTTCAATGAAATGTGCCTAAATTAGCATTGTTAAATTATCTTTTAAATACAGAAAATTAAGGTGCCAAAACTTATCTCATACTTAAAAATAAATCTATTATATTGAAAACTCACTGGCTTTTTTTGTTAAATGTTAACACACACACACACACACACACACACACACACACACACACACTCCTTAATACATAAATGTATAAGTACACCCTGATCACTCTGAATAACTTTGTGTGTATATGTTTTTAGAGTAAACATACACTGAATAAGGACAATAGACCTTCTAATGTGGACTGGAGAGAGCATATTAGGTCTCAACCCTACACAAGAAAATCTTGGCAATCAAGGAATGCTGAGACTGGGAGAAATAGTCTTTCCCAGAGAAGAGCACACAAAATGGCAGGTTTATTTAAATATCTTTCTTTTCTTTTGAGATCTTTCTCCTCTGTTACCTAGAGAACAGCAGTCCTCACTCTGACGCTTGAGGTGAAACATCTAGGAACAGGTCCTATATGACGTCATCTCATCCCCATTTTTCTCTAATTTCGCACTGAAAACTGTAAGAATGTATCTAAAATAAGCCTTATAAAATGGACATTTGAAAATGAAATGACAATGTTTGGAATTTGTGGTTTGAGCATACATATTTTAGGGACCTGCAAAATATTAAAATTATGAGGTGACTATACTTAAATGTTAAACTTCTGCATTTAGTATTCTTGAAAATCATGCAAAAAGAAGAAGAGCACCTTTGGATCTTGCAAGGTTTATTATACAGGACGTTTCTTCCTCACTGAATCCATATTCTCTGCAAATCACATTTTCAGTAATTATCATAATAATGAGAGTAACTGGCTATATGGTTTCTGATCTTTTTGTAATAAATCTGTATTCTATTAAACGAAATAGACAGCAAATGAAAGGTCAGCTGAGTTAGATATTATCACTATATGAATAAGTATCTTGGATTGAAATGCATTTCCTAGGATATATTTTATTATATTAAGCGGTCCTTATGAAAGTAAAACAATTGGCTGTGACTATTGTAAGTTTTTAAGTGTTAGCTAAATATCAAATCAAGAAATTATCCCCAGAAAATGGAATATATCTATAAGTTAGCTAATGTCCTTCCTATAAAATGAAATTTAAATAGCCAAGAACAATAATTTTCAAAGTTGATAAAAGATGAGAACATATCATCAAACTTACATTCAGCAATGCTATCTACATATGTCACTAATGAAATCAACTTGGAATTTTGATTTACTATGTTAATACTCCACATTATAATTCTTTTAGGTAAATCATAGAGATTCAATTGACAGTCCTCAATTGTGCTATATATTGTACAATATACACATACTAACCCATCGCATTATTTATCATCATGATCAAACAATTAACAGATATAAAATGTGTTTCAATGTAAGAATTATTTTAAAAGTGAAGAATTTTATATATACCCATTACCCCAAGGCATATGAAGATTATAAAGGTATTTTGCTATGTATTCTCTGTCTATATTTAAACACAAATTGACACAAAATGACACGTTTTCAAACCTATACAGTTTTTTTTTCCTCTTTAAAAATGATTTCATTACTCTACTCTTCCTAAAAGTTACAGGAGACATTAGGTAACAAAGTACAGACAAAATATGTGCCTTCATAGAGAGTACTATGTGGGATTTGATAAACCAAAAATGAAATTATGAAACGACTAATAGTTCTTGAGAACATACAGCTGCATGCTAAATTTTATTTCTCTTACACTTACTTCACATATTTTGCATTTTATTATTTGTGTATGCATCTAAAATTTTTGATTTATGAAATTTTTGTATATATTTTATTGTGTTAGGTTAAAGCCATACCACTTTGACTTATTCTAATACATTAAATCATATGGTTTGTAATTCAATGTTGCCAAATGTTTAGAACATAATACTGTCAATTCCGGCTACCACACAAACTTTTCCTATTGCCCCTGTACCTGTAAACTCAGCACTGCAGTGGTTTTGGAGGGAGAATCAAGAAGATCCAAGTCATCCTCAGCCATGGGAAGCTTGGATTAAAGACCTTGTCAAACAAAATCAACTAAGACAAAACATGCCATAAAAACCTCTTAAAATATATGTAAACTACATATAACAAATATAACAAACTACATTGTTATCCTTAACATAACACTTTTCAGTTACAGGTCTTAATATAGTGCTAGCTATTACAGAGATCAAGCCAGATGTGATGTGGGCCAGTAAACCTAGTAATGATGCAATGAGGAGACAGTGGGGTTGTGTGTTTACTATGGGCTACACAGCAAGTTCAAGTTCAACATGAGTTATACAACAAAAATTATTTTCAAAAATTATCATGATAACTTTTATCAGTCATTATATCTTGGAATTTTTATATAAGATCTATGAGGATAATGTTTTCAGGTAATCCAATATTAAATGCATTTCCTCTGCTGTAAGAATCTACAGCAACAATGCCCTACTTAACCTTAACTTAGGGATGATTATTCCCAGATGCAGAAACAAATAATATCAGGCATAATCAAAATATTCACATGTGATGATATAGTCTGTATTTTAATCAGAGAAAGCATTCATAAATATTTTTGTGCCTTAAAGAAATCAATAGTTAATAATTTCTCTTGTAAATATATTTACATATATTTTAAGAGGTTTTTATGGCATGTTTTGTCTTAGTTGATTTTGTTTGACAAGGTCTTTAATCCAAGCTTCCCATGGCTGAGGATGACTTGGATCTTCTTGATTCTCCCTCCAAAACCACTGCAGTGCTGAGTTTACAGGTACAGGGGCAATAGGAAAAGTTTGTGTGGTAGCCGGAATTGAACTGAGAGCTCAGCACATAGAAAAAAAAAATATCACATTACAAAGAGAAATAGAGCCCCAGCCCTTGGATGGTATTTTATAGAAGTTTACATATGTTAATCTTAGAAAGTTTTGCCTACTTGCCGTAGAGTAAACATATATAGTTTTATTTTCTAAAAAATAAAATGCCAACAAGACACGATGTTAGTTAGTATAAGAATATAGGACCAAGGCTTTGGCAGGCCATAGAGGAAGAGGAAACAGGCAGTCCAGCTGAGACCTGATAGGCTGAGGTCAGATGAAACAGAAAGAAGGACTAGGGGAGGGGCGGGGGAGGGAGATAATGAAGGAAGGAAGGTGTGACCCGGAGTCAACAAGGGATGGTGCTATAATGGGGGTGTAAATTGAACAAATTTAATATAAATAATTAATTAATTTTAAAATGTCTAGAAATTAGTTTATGGTAAAATTGGTTTTTATTTTAATTTCAATATACACATTTTTAAATATTACCCTTAAAAATGCTTACTTTTATGGAAAGCTATTAAAATCTTTTTATAGCTCTAGGAGCTACAGATAAGTATTTTCATTTCTGGTTTCATATTTAATTGAATTTTAACCTTAAAAAATATTTATCTGTGTTATATAGTAAGGCCTAACATAAAAACCTTGTCAGAAGAAATCTTCATTTGTTTGCTAATCAATATCTCCTTTAATATACTTAATATTTTGATATATATTAAGCTCTATATTTATTAGAATAAATTTTACAAATATACTAATATGAGAGTTAAGTAATAATTTCGTAAAATTGATAACCATGTAGAATTTAGTTTCTGTAATTTTCCACTACTTAATACATTGTGTTTGACATCACGAGATATCTTCATTTATGTAAAATACCTAAAAATAGTTGCAATATAAAATATATCCACCCATTATATCTTATAAATATAATTTATTTCACATGTAGACCTAGACATATTAATTCATAGATTTTACCAACAACATATGAATCTGTAAAGTGAGATCATTCAAACCTAAACTTTTAAAAACTCTTAAAATTGATTATTTTGCGGTTTATAGAAATGTGTATTTACTACATATTCAACTAGGAAAAGCGAACTTTTCAATATATTCTCCAAAATTTTATTTGAAGACAAAATTTAAAATAAGGCAAAACATACTTCACTAAAATACATTTAACGTTGCAGTGTCATTGCCACTCCACTCTGTCCCTTAATGGCACGATCGATCTTCCCTTCCTTCTTTCCAAATTTGATTTTTCACTGGGGAAAAACTCACTCCTACTTAGTCATAGGCACACTGCATGCAGTTCATTGATATGTCTCCTTAAGATGTAGCCATTATCCAGGTGTGGTGTCACACAGCTGTAATCCCAGGTGTGGTGGCACACAGCTGTAATCCCAGGTGTGGCGGCACACAGCTGTAATCCCAGGTGTGGTGTCACACAGCTGTAATCCCAGGTGTGGCGGGAGACAGCTGTAATCCCAGGTGTGGCGGCACACAGCTGTAATCCCAGGTGTGGCGGCTGACAGCTGTAATCCCAGGTGTGGTGGCACACAGCTGTAATCCCAGGTGTGGCGGCACACAGCTGTAATCCCAGGTGTGGCGGCACACAGCTGTAATCCCAGCGCTCTGGGAGGCAGAGGCAGATGGATCTCTGAGTTTGAGGCCAGCCTGATGTCCAAAGCTATTCCAGTACATCCAAAGCTACACAGAGAACCCTGTCTTGAAAAAACAAACAAACAAACAAAATTCAGCCTTGAAATTCTTTCACTGTCTCTGATAACAAAATACGTTTTTAGTAAATTGGATATTTAAAAAGTGGTGATGTGCTTTTACTGTACTTTGTTATTAAAACATTATGACAATCTTTTCCACTTCTGTGTTAAGTACTTTAGTGCCTTTAACAATTCAGTGTATGTTGCCATCTACTGATTTCCCTTATTTGCATCCTCCGTCCTTTACTCACATCTGCTTCCTTTGTATCTAGACATTCAAAATGTACTCCGGGGCAAGGAAACTGGGGGCATACAAAAAGTGTCACCAGGAAGTTAGATTGGTATCATATTAGACAATGAGGAATTTTCAGACAGGAAATTGTGTTGAATCTACCCCAAACCTTATTTTATTGTATATAAAAAAAGAATTTAATATAAAGTGAATCATCCACTCTAGGAAATGAGACTTGGAACAAAGAGACAAAGGATAGTTAGTGGGTATAGGGCACTACAGCTGCCAAAGATGGAATTTCTGCTCTAGGGCATATTCATTTCACTAGTTGAGTGCTACTTGAACTAATAGCAATTTCTTAGGTGAAAAGAATTTTGATCCTTTTCCTATTTTCCATTATGGACTTTTGGCATCTCATCAATTGGCAGATCCCACAACACATTGCTGAAACGTTTCAAAGGTTTAACACAAAACATGGAGAGATGCTTTTGTCTATAAAATGAACCTTCAGCCAGACTGGATTTTTTTTTTAAAGAAGTGAAGTTGATTACTTGGCATCACTCCCTTCTTCACAGATACCACCATAGAGCAAAGGACTGAGGGGAAAAAACCTGAAGGACACTAAGGCCCATGGGGAAATAATGAAGTAAGTGCTGCAGAGAGCAGCAATAAATGGAATAATATTTCTTCTGTGAGGACCTCAGTAATAACGACCCATGAGTGATAGCCTTATTGCAAATGGCAAGGGTGCTGGGGCAGAAGAATAAAATGTACCACGTTGCAAAGGGCACAGTTTCACATGCCCTACCTCCTTCCCTCTCTTCACAGATCATTTGAGTTCTCCTTTTCAATATCCCTCATTATAGAGAACAATAAATATTCATGGAAGGACAAATATGAGCCAAGGACTAAGAGACGCAGATAAAGAGAGTTGTCCATGTTACAAGGATCCAAAGTTGTTATAAATAAAAGAAACAATGGTGAAAACAAATAAAGAAATGCAAGTAATGCCGACCTATGGGAAACTGAGAATCAAGGAAGTGATTTTAGCTAGAAGAATATTTACAGTACGGAATTATGCACACTGTAGTGCAGGATTGAAGTCTGTTTGGGTGAGAAATGGGAAAGGAAACCCCAGTAGTGCAGGTAGGCAAAAATATGAATGTAGAACTGGACACAAGATGACATTCTATGGAAAGATGCGGAGTAATACTAGAGATCAAATAGAGGAACAGCAGCATAATATAGGTATGTAGTAGTAAAGAGGAAAGGTAAAGCTAGGAAAAAAAGTAGTGAACATTTTTATTGTCACTGTAAACACTGAAAAGGCAAAAGGATTGGAGGAAATTATATCAAGAGGCCTTTACAATTGCTTAGACATAAGAGGTGATAAGGTTCAAATGCAACTTTTGTAATAGAATTGAGGATAGATTATTACCTATACCATCTCCAAAAAGTCTTTTTCTCTAAGAAGAGCCCATGCCCTATGAGAAGTTACAAGGCACAGTGACAGTCTAATGAAACAGGACATCATTGCCCATAGGGAAAACCTGAGAGTAAATATGCAAATGGTCTATCAGAGGTACTATAATGTATTCGGGAGTCATGTAAACAACATTTTAAGCCAAGTTTAGAATTTCACTTCCATGGAATAAAGGAAATATTCAAAATATGTGACAAGAACTCTAATCATTTCTAGAGAAAGAGAAACTGCATCGATAACTTTTTTCCTTTTATTTTTATATATACATTTATATTATTAAACAAGAAGCAAGAAGATCCATGATGCAGTCAAGAATTGTATAAATGTTACATTCATAGTGTTTTGGCTATTTGGATTTGGCAGCCTTGGAGAAAATATCTTTCCTATCTCAGTGAGTCTAAAATTCTGAATGTAAATTAATATCTTTCATATCTCACAGATATTTTAGTTTTACAATTAAGCTTAGTTGTTTAAGGATGAAGATATTTTTAGGTCTAAATAGATGTTTTAAATTCCATAAACATTTTATAGATGTAAATTAATAAGTATAACCTTAGTATTATGACTAATTTTTAGATAATAAAAATGTATTAATAAATAGCATATCAAAATCGTGACTAATTTATTCAATGTCTGTCCTAAGAGTGTAAAACAATTCTGAATGTTTTTATTACAGTATTTATGCTACTAAGTTTATTTCTTTTCTTAACTACATATGTTTAAGAAATGTATAAAAAACAGTTATCCAAACTAAATGAATAAAAGCATTGGACTGATAAAATAATAAGGGCGAGCCAGGCCACAGGGGAAGAAGACATGCTCAGTCCTGATGTGACCTGATGAGCTGGATGGATGGGAAGGGGGCTCCCCTTTCTGAGGAATAGGAGAAGGGCATGAGGGAGAAGGAGGGTACTTTGAGGAGGGATTGTGCTAAAACCAGGAAATAGATAGATAGATAGATAGATAGATAGATAGATAGATAGATAGATAAATGTTTTCAAGAGAAAATCAGAAACGTAAAAGATTTAGGAATCAGACTGAAATTTGAAAAAAATTGATTTTTCAATTTGGTCTTATATACTAGGGCAACAGAAGAAAATAAAAATAAAACAATTAAAAACATGATAAGCCCTGAATAAGACCAAGAAATGAGACTTGTATTTATTGTACAACTTTCAGTGTTACGAAACAGTAAATACATTATTTGTGGTTATATTGCATCTGTATTATTTTTAGGTTCATATAAGATCCTGTGTATTTTTTTTATGATTTGCCAAGGAAAACACTGTTTCAAAACAACATTTTGTTTTAGTGCCAAACCCACCAGAATATATTAAATTTCAGGAGCCTCTATTGAAGCTGGATCATTGGGCTAGAGTGCTTCTCTTAATCATGACAAATGTGAATGCAATCAAATAACAACTTTTATACTAAACAATCCTACAGAAGGAAAATTCCAGGCTGAAAATAAAACTCCAAAATGATGGGATGTATATGGAAGATATGTAATTACATACTTAACCATAGAAATGTACATAATAAATGGAGATGGAAAGCATCTCTATCTTCTATAATGTTTAAATCAAACTGAATAGATAAATATCTAAGCAGCTATTACCATAAAGGTCTTCAAAACACTTGGTTTTTTTGTTTTGTTTTATTTTGTTATGCTTTGTTTTGTTTAGCTTTTGAAATATGCTCAAACAGTTACATACTATAATCCCTGCTTTGTATTTGTATACCAGGAATGCCTCTTGATATTAAATTGATCAATTGATAACACTTCTAGAAGACATCCCTATTTCTCCTTGGCCTCTGCTAGCCTCTATCCAACTTTGTAAGAGTCGACATTTGTGGATGACCGTGTGCACTCAGCTTGTCTCAGTTCTCCCAGGCATCTCTCTCTGTGCACACTGAATTTGCTTGTTATCTGACATCCCATCACATATATGCAGTCTATTTTCTTTACTCTTTCAGCAGATTATGAACACTTGTGCTGAATCTATTTCTTGGCTGTTGAGAACACGTGATTCCACATGCCCATTTGATATAATGATTCTTTTTATTTAGATTTTAACCATGAGATTTCAGGATTACATGGTACTAAAATTTTTACATTTTGAGGATGCTCCATGCAGTTTTACCTAATCATTCTATTAGTATTCGCTCACCAATAACATGAAGGGGTTCATTTTCTCCATAGTTTCACCAGCATTTATGTATTCAATCTTTGTGGTAGTAACTATCTTTCCTGGGCTGAGTTGGTATCTCACTGTGTTTGTAATCTATTCTCATGATTATCAGTGAACAGTGTTACGTGTACCTGTGGCCCATTTGATTTTCCTTTGAGAAAGTATATTTAGATATGCACATTTACGTTTTCATTTACGTTTTCAATTTCTCTATTTAAATTTACCTCTTGTAATTAATGCTCTTGTGTATTCTAAATACAACCTCTTGGAAAATGTATAATTTCTAATGTTTTTCTCCCACTTTCTGAACTCTGTGTGGCCTCTGGTGATGGTTCCCTTTACTGTGAAAAAGTTTTTAGCTCAATATAATTACATTTGAACATGTTTTTCTGCATTTCACTTGAAATCATTATTACAATTATAGTAAAAAAAAAAAGGAGTGTATAAGTTTAATCATTGTCAAAAGGATTACAATAAAAATCTCCCATTTAAAAATACCTGCTCAAGTACAGAAATCATTTTCCTTATTTAAACTATATGTATTTAAACTGTAATGGAGACTTTAATTTGTAAATTCATTGTTCGGAGATTTCTCATAGTACAGAAATAAAATCAAGAAAATTTAATAATTTTGAAAAGCATTACAACATTTGATTGTACAGTCACAAAATTAAAAAAAAAAAAACAGGACTGCACTTGGTATTTTGAATGTACAAAATCACATCAGAATAATAATCTACTTATTTATTCTGTTCATATTATAGACAATAATTATTTAATAATAAGTAAAATCTTATAAAGTAATAGGAAATAGACATATGCGCATTTTACAAATTTAAGTATTATACTTGAAATGTTGTATGCTTTTGTTTGTAAAACCAAAGATAGCATATAGTCTCACTTGGTATCTGCACTACCAAAATCAAAATATAAAGTATTTCACTGTAAAAAGATTCTAAGAATTGTGAGATAAGCCAGGGAAAAGGACACTGTGTAGTGTCAAGTATTAAAAGCAGTACTTCAAAGGAGAAAAAAGTTATGAAATATTAATGGAAATTTATAGAAAACTGAGAAAGTCTCATTTCCTCTTTCTTTCCTCCCTCCTTCTCTTCTTTCTGTCCCACTCCTTCACTTCTCCCTAGTCTCCAATCCATTTTCTTCCTTCCTTCTTCCTTTTCTTCATTCTCTGCTGCCTCCTCTTCCTTCTTTTTCTCTTCCTCATCTACTTTGTTTCTTTTTTGTTTCTTCTTGTTCCTCCTCCTCCTCCTCCTCCTCCTCCTCCTTCTTCTTCTCTTTCTTCTTCCTGCTTCTGATTCTTCCCCTTTCAGGTTTTTTTCTTTACTTTTTTTGTGGATTATAATTGTTATACTTCTTTCTTTTCTTTCCTCCCTCAAAAACTTCCATTATATTTCTCCCTATTTTCCTTCAAATTCATGACCTCTTCTCTCATTAATTGTTACTGTTGGCATATATTCACATGTGCATTCAGGTAAATGAGAAAGTATAACTTCTTTATTGTATATAATGTTACTTCTTTTTATATTTAAAGTCAGTAAGGTAGAATGTGTCTTTGATAATGGTTCTGACTATTTTTCCGTATTCAGTAGTTTCATAAGATCAAACCTGGCTAGTCAATGACAGTGGAAATCCAGCGTTGTCCTGGGACACAACTGAGCAAACATACTGCCTTACTGACTTAATACATAGACTTTAGATTTCTGCTTTTCCTTTATGCTTTCCTAGAGTGTAGACCTCAAAAATATCTTTTAAGTTGTCAAATTTTCCCTGTTTGTTGTTTACTTTCTAAAAAAAATATATACAATATAAAGTAACTTTTATCCCAGCTGGATATTTTGCAAAATCTTCCATATGTTTTCACAATAATCTTCTAGTAATAATATACTACACTGAGTACTTGATTATGGCTTGGTTGTCTGTAATAGAATCTGTAGACATCTTCTTCATCTCCCTTCAAAACACTATCTGCTAAATACATTGATTCTCCACCTTCCTAGGACTGTGACGTTTTGATACAATTCCTCAAATTGTAGTGACACCAATCATAAAATTATTTTGTTGCTATTTATTAACTATAATTTTTGCTACTGTTATGAATTGTGATGTAAATATCTGATATGCAGATGGTCTTATGCAACTCTGTGTGAAAGGGTCAGTTAACCACAGAGGGGTCACAAAACACAGGTTGAGAACCAATGAGAGAAGTTAACTCTGGGTACTAGTCACCCTCTGTGTCTCTGTTTCTCCCTGTCTCTCTGTGTGTTTCTTTCTCTGTTCTTCTGTTTTGCTCTGTGTCCTGTGTGTGTGTGTGGAGAGAATTGTTTCAGGAAGGTGGTTATCATCAATAAGGTATCATTGCTGCTACTATCAATCAATTCAATTCTATAGATTTTTTTTCAGGCAGAAAGGGAAGTGGTAAAAAGAAGAAAAACCAATACTCTGAAATTTAGTCACAACTTAGTAAACTATAGAGAAATACACCTGCCTTTCCTTGCATGATTGAACAAACTTACATACATTGTTTAATAAATAATAAAGTATCAAAAATGAAACATATAATTATTTCTTTCAACAGTATGCCATGTGAGCACTTTTATGCATCTAGCCTTGTCATTCACTCTTTACTAATTTTAACATTTCTGTCCACACTAGGTCCTTGCGGTATATGTTTTGCTTCTGCATTCCATCTTCTCTATAGTAAATACAATATGATTAGGAAAATAAACTGGAGAATATTTGTTATCTATGAGTAAAACTTTGAAACTCAAAATAAACACAAATCCACAAGCTTGACTGTTATGGCTGTTCTTTTAGTTTATTGCTAAAGTATCTTTACAATAGATTACAATAAGGAATACTGAGCAACACAGAACTCAATATCTTTGTGGCTTATAGAAAGTTTCCAGGTTTGTTCCTGCAAGCTAATGAGAAAGAATATAAAGATTCAAATTTATAAATATTTGAAGAGCTATATTCTACTATGTCTCAGAAGATAGGAATAAGGCTATTGGATAACAGCTGATAAGTCATATTTCTGAGGGAAAAGATTATCAGGCATAATAATAACAAAGAAAGACATATCATGGACAACACAGTTCCTATTTCACATGCTAAAATCATATGATTAAAGCACAAATAACATTTTAACCGCAAAAATGACAGGACAGCTGTATTTCCATTTCCCCAAGGAGAAATGAATGAAGAACTGCTCTAAATTTTTTCAGAGACTATTGCAACTTAGCTAAATATTTTTAATAGTTAATTCCTTGTCCCCATTGTGCAAAAAGTTCTCATGGACTTCTAGGTTCAGTCATACATAATGAAATTGCTAGTCTACAGCAAAAGTGCAAAAGTCTCCAATTCACCTAAGGCAGTTTGCTTATTTTTAAGGTAGAAGTTTGTCCTCGGTAATTTTTCCCTACATTGTATTGTTTTGGAATAAAATACAGGGATTTTTCGTAGACATTTGTAGGGTTTTTCATATAAATCCATCTGATATATACTTTGCTACTTTATGTTATACCGTGTGTTAATAATTAAAGAGAAATAAATAAAAATATAAAGTTGACCTATGAGAAAAAGAAGTTTTCAACTATATTTATCAAGGAAAGTTAATCTCTGATGCCAGCAAAGTTTCAAACTGAAAATTGGCAGTCAAGTGTAAATATGGTATCTATTAGGGATCTAATGCTGGTTGGTGTTGATGGCTCCTCTTGCTGAAAATAACCTGTTAGCTAGTTTTGTCTAATAACTCTTGTATACAGACATGTATAGATATATGTATGTGTCAGTAGGCATACATACATATATACATATATGTATACATATATATGGGAAGATTTTATGTAAAAGCTGAAAACAAGTAAAAGCAAACCATCAAGTTAGATGAAAAGTAGCTGAATAGCTAGATGCTTGGCTCTCAGAAAAAACAGAAATAATCTATAATGTCCATTTCTCTGTGCAATTTAGTTTGTTAAATAATTTCTTTTCAATATAAAACATGGATGATTAAGAGACTGCTTATATTTATTTTATTTATTGTGCTAAATAATAAATATTTTCATATACATTTAATTTCATATAAGATTAAATGTGGGTGAAATCAAAATCTTCATGAAATGAAAATAATATATTTGAGTGAAATAAGTAGGTCAATACAAAATAAAGAAAAATATTGTCAAACATGGTACCCTGATTTCAATCCCTGAAACCCACATGGTAGAAAGAGAAAACAGTTTCTGGAAGCTAGCACCTAAACTTCATGTGTGAATTATATTCTGCCCCCACCTGACACACATTCACATGCATGTTAATGTACACACAAACAAACAAATAAATAATAGACAAAACGCAATAAAATAAAATGTTATAGAATTAATATATATATAAATCATAGTTCAATTTCCAGGAAAATATATAATTTCAAAAAGCATAAAGAAAATTCCAGAGAACACAGACAACACAGTAAAAAAAGAGATGAATATATCAAATTTACTATCTAGAGATCTTAACAAATACGTAGAGCAGAGATAAAATTAATCAGTATGGAATATTTGAAAATGTACTTTAGTAATTTATTATGATGGATGCTTAGATGGCCTCCGGCCTGAATAAGTGAGTTGATGCCTGGTACCATGACCTTGGTCAAAGCACAGCTGGGTAGTTTAGAGGTCTTAGTGGTAAAATTATTTTCATATCTTTAATGGATGTATTGTCAAACTCACCTAAATATTTTTTGTTTACATTTTTTTGTACTCATAGAGTAATGCTACCCTTAGTTTTGGTCATAGAATTTTATATTTGTGTTAAATAATAGCTAATGAAGAGACCAGTAGGCTGTCCAGATACTGATGGTAGGTGACTGTTTTGAGATGAGCCCTCAGAGGACCTTTCAGATTTTCCTTTCCATGTATCAGGGAACGTGCAGAAAAGAGAACTGAAATAATGTCAAATGCTGATAATGCGAAAGAAGAATGTAAAATGTCTTCCAGCCATTGCATGGCTTTGACCACTATGCCTATTAACTGACAGCAGCTAAAGTTGCCTGCGCAGGACCTTCACAAGACATGGTTTGCCATCACTCAGGCAAGGACTGGGAGGAACCCGTGGGACACATTCCTTCCCACAAAAACTCTCAGAAGTTGCCAGCTGCTAATAGAGAGTGCTGAGTTTCTGTTACTCCAACGGATACATCATGTGAGCGGCCCTGGCCAAATGCAGTGGATCACAGGACAAAACACTCTGGAAGCAGAGGAAGTGGAGGCAGTTGAAAGCTGTAGTGCTTGTTTGGTTGGTTGCTTTTCTCAAAGTGATACAAGCTACAGTTACCTTAGTACAGACATCACAATTGAGAAAATAACTTCAAATTGGTCTATAGGTAAGCCAGTAGGACAATTTTTTAAATTAGTGATTCATGTGGGAGGATTCAGGCAGTTGTGTGTGTGCCACTTCTAGGCAGGAGGTCCTAGGGTGTATAAAGAAGTTGTCTTAGGATGCCTTAAGGTACAGGCCAACAAGTAATGTTACACTATAGCTATACTTCAGTTCCTCCTTCAAGGTTCCTGCCCTGAAGTTACTGATCTGAACCCCTTTCATGACAGACTGTGAATGGGATTTGTAAACCTAATTATACTTTCTACTTCTCAAGTTGCATTTGGCCATCACAGCCATAGAAACTTGAAAGAAGACAAAATATTTAAGTCTGGCTTAGGCTATAGAATGAGGAAATGTTAAAATTAGGAAATAAAAATAAAATAAAATGTATGAAATAAAAGATAACTTAAAACGTAATTTTATTATATTTTCATAATATTAATTACTGAAAAATGACAATGGACCTCATTAAGAGGATTCATTCAATGCAAGCCCTCTGTGACTGTAAGGAGGAATCTGGAAATGCCGGTAATAACAGATGATCATTTATACACTGACTAAGATATACATTATTTACAGACAATATAGGATGACTCATGTATGCTGTGCACTTAATATATGGGTATTCCATGGAAATAATGTAGCAGAAATGAGGCAACATGATTTTCATAGATGAATCAAGAGATAGCTCTCTTTGTTCCTGGAAATATGAACACTGAACCACAGTTACCTTTGAAGCAACTTAACTGCCTGCTTTAAAGAACATATAGAAAAAAAAACTTTAGAGTTACAAAAAGAGATACCCCAAAATCCCAAAGCTTCTTAAGTTACCTCCCAGACTAAGCTGTTAAAGAACATTTCAAAAGAAAAATGAAGTCAGAGTTGTTCATTCAGGACAATTTTTTCCTCTTCCATCTGTTTGTCTGTAAATTTCATGCTGTCTTTGTTTTACCAGCTGAATAATAATTTAATAATGTTATACTAATAATATAAATGACAACATATTTTAAAGTTCATTTTTGATTGAGGGACATCTCAGTTGTTTCCAATTTCTGGCTATTACCAATATAACTGCTATGAATATAGTTAAGCATGTCCTTATGGCATGGTAGAGAATCCATATGGTATATGCTCAAGAGTGGTACAGCTGAATCTTGAGGCAAAACCGTTATACTTTTCTAGAAACCACCATATATATTTTCAAAGTAGCTATAGAAGTTTGCATTCCCACAGGTAATGGAGGAGTGTCCACCTTGCTCCATATCATCACCTGTGTTTTTTATCTTAGCCATTCAGATGGTCATAAAATGAAATCTCAGAGTCATCTCAGTTTGCAGTTCCCTGATGGTTGAGGATGTTGAACATGTCTTTAAGCATTTCTCAGCAGTCTGAAATTTCTCTGTTGAGAATTCTCTGTTTAGATCAATACTCCATTTTAATTGGATTATTTGGCTTGTTGTTGTCTAGATTCTTGAGGTTTTCTTCTTTCTTCCTTTCCTTCTTTCTTTCTTCCTTTTATTATTTATTTTTTATTTATTGACTTTGGATCTTGATTGTAGCCCCCTTCCTCCTCTCCTCCCATCCCACCCTTCTCTCCCTTATTACCTCATACTCCTCAGAAAAGGAGGCCCTATGTCCACCAACCCACACCAGAACATCAAGTAGCATCAGGACAGAGCTCACTCTTTCCGCTGAGCACTGACAAGGCCTCCCTGCCAGAAGGAGGTAATATAAAAGCAGGCAACAGAGTTGTTCATATATTTTGGTTATTAGCCCTCTGTCAGATGTGGGGTGGTGAAGATCTTTCCTCATTTTGTAGACTGCCATTTTGTCCTATTGATAATGTCCTTTGCCTTACAGAATCTTTTCAGTTTCATGAGGCCCCATTTATTAATTGTTGAACTTAGTGACCATGCTCTTGGTGTTCTTTTAAGAAAAATGTCACCTGTGACAATGCATTCAAGGATATTCCTCACTTTCTCTTCTGTCAGGTCAGAGTATTTGGTTGTATATTAAGGTTTTTGATGCATATGGTCTTGAGTTTTGTGCAGGGTGATGGATGTGGATATGTCTGCATTAGTCTACATGCCAATATCATATTAAGCTAGCACCATTTTTTGGTGGTTATTCATATTTTCCATATATATTTTCATATATATTTTGGCTTCCTTATAAAAAAAAAATCAAGTGTCCATAGGTGTATGATTGTAACTCTGAGTCTTTGATTGAATTCCACTGATCAACCAGTCTCTTTTTATGTCAATACCATGTATTTTTATTACTATTGCTCTATAGTACAGTTTGAAATCAGGAAAAGTCTGGAAGTTCTTCTATTGTACAGAATTGTTTTAGCTATTCTGTTTTTTTTTTTTAATTTTCCATATGAAGTTAAGTAATGTTCTTTCAAGGTCTTTAAAGAATCCTGTTAGAATTTTGATGGAAATTGTTTTGAATACATAGATTGCCTTTGGTAAGATGAGCACAGAAAAACAAACATGCCATATACTCATTTATAAGTGGTTATAAGCTGTAAAGTAAATGATAACCATACTACAATCCACTAACCCAAAGAAGCTAAGTAGTAAAGAGGGCTCAAGTATAGATTCATGAATTTCCCTGTAGAGCAGATAAAGAACAGATATCCCCAGTGAACAAGGAGCTCAGTATGGGTATGGGTAGAGGAACAAAAGGGATTAGGTGGAGGGAGGAAGGAGTTAGAGAGTACTCAGAGAGATGAATGGAATCTTCGGGCATCTGTGGGACAAGCTAGAAACCTAGTGCAATGGAAATTCCCAGGATACGATGAGTTGACCCTAACTAAAACTCCTAGTAATGGGAGCTATAGAGCATGAACTGGTCATTTCCTAAAACCAGGCAAGACCTCCAACACAACCACAAAACATTTGACCTACAATTTGCCCTGCCTACAGATGTGCTTGGATAAAGGTAGCATAAGAGTTGTGGGAGTTGCCAACCATAACTGGTCCAGCTTGAGACCCATGCCATGAGAAGAAGCTCACACCTGACACTGCCTGAAATGCCAGGACCCAAAGGCACTCCAAAAGAGCTAAGCTATAAAATGATTGCTAATACTATACTCTTAGATTGATGCTTATCACAGTTATTATCAGAGAGGCTTTGCCCAATAACTGATGGAATCAGATTCAGAGACACACTGCCAAATATTAACCAAACACGAGGAAATCCGGCATAAGAGGGAAGAATGGATTGTAGAAACCAGAGGCGTCAAGGACACCATAAGAAAACCAACAGAATCGAACAACGTGGCCTCACAGAGTCACATAGAGACTGAACAGACAACCAGAAAGCCTGCATAGAACTGACCTAGGCCCTCTGCATATGTGTTAAAGGTTTGAAGCTTGGCCTTCTTGTGGGAATCCTAGCAGTGCGAGCAGGGGCTGCATCTGACTATTCTGTTTTAGGGCTCCTTTCTTCCTACTGTGTTGCTTAGTTCAGACTAGTCCAGCCTAAATACAAGGGAGGTTCCTAGCCTTATTTCAACTTGATATGTCATGATGGGTTGATATCCATGGGAGCCAGATATTTTCTGAAAAGAAAAGGAGAAGCAGCGGAGTGGGTGCAGAGTGGAGGTGGATTGGGGAGGGCTGACAGGAGGGGGGTGGGCTGGGGAGGGCTGACAGGAGGAGGGTGGGCTGGGGAGGGCTGACAGGAGGAGGGTGGGGTGGGGAGGGCTGACAGGAGGGGAATGGGTTGGGGAGGGCTGACAGGAGAGGAGAGGGGAGGACACTGTAGTCAGGATGTAAAACAAACACAAACAAACAAAAGATATATATTTTTTAAAAGATTAAATGTTCAATAAGATACTAATTATCTACTAGATAGTGAAAAGTGGATAACCACATGTGGGGAAAGTGTACAAAACAAGTAGTTAGTTGGTCTGTACAGCCATATGAATTTCACATTGAACACAGGAATGTCATTTGTTAGCTGTCAAAATATATTCAGGTCAGCCAGGTGTAGTGGCTCACGCCTGTAATCCCAGCACTCGGGAGGCAGACGCAGGTGGATCGCTGTGAGTTCGAGGCCAGCCTGGTCTACAAAGTGGCTCCAGGACCGCCAAGGCTAACACACAGAGACCTTGTCTCAAAAAAAAAAAAAAAACATATATATATATATATATATATATATATATATATATATATATATATATATTCAGGTCAAAAGATATCCTCAGGAAATACAAAGTTGTAAATAAAAACAAACTGCAGTAATTTATTCATGATAAAGTCAGAGTTGTTAGGAAGACACTACCAATTTACCAACACACAAAACTAATTAGCAAATTTTATGTTTCATATGGGATGATTATTAAAGAAGCAAAAATAACTGAACAAAATAAAAAATAAAAGTTAAATAGAATCATCTGCATTTTTGAGTGGATCTGCAGAAAAAAAACAAAGACTAATTTGTATTCAACATAATATTCTTGATTGGACAATGGAAATACAACAATTGATGTGATAATTTGCAGTTTTTCATGAGTCACATTTCCAGTATTCAGTAGAAGCTAATAGGCTCAAATTGTTAAACTAAACAATTAGATAAACACAAGTGATTTCTTTCCAACATTCTTGCCTTGATTCTTAGTTTGTAAGCACACAAGTTACACATTAAAATACTCATTATTTATGAAAATGTATTAAAATGATCTCTAATGTTTAAGCTGAATTAAAAGGAATACAGATAGAAAACTGTCATAAATACTAGGGTAACATATACTTTCTGTCATCATCCTCGAATAACATTAAATGTAACACTACTATGATTTGTTACACTTTCACATTTAGTGTTTTGACTTCAATGGAAATAGTGGTTTTTAGTAACATTATGATTTATAAATATTCATAGGGAATTATTATTAATGATTAAACAATATATCTAAGATTATTATCAAAGAAAGCACAAGATATTGTTTCTATGTGCAGATTGAGTATAGGGGGCTATGGAAGAGTGATATTTTTAGGACAAAAGGTTTTTTTTTAATAGTAACTATGGAACAACATGGTAACACTGTATGCTGGAAAATTATTCTTAAAGTAAAAAGTCTCTACTATTCAAGAAATAATAATTAAGGTAAATGAAGATGCAAAACTTTCAAAGCCCTTTATTATGCATCAAAAAATCCTAGCTCAGTATTGAGGACTGTAGAGGAATGACATTTTTAAGAAAAAATTTTAATAGTAATTGTGGAACAATATGGTAACATACTTTCTGCTGGAAAATTATTATTTCTTAAATATTCATTTAATGTTTCTGAGTGCTCTATTTGCATATGCACCTACATGCCTGAAGAGGGCATCAGTTCATATTATAGCTGGTTGTGAGCCACCACATGGTTGCCAGGAACTGAACTCAGGATCTCTGGAAGAGTACACAGTGAGTGTTCTTAACCTCTGAGCCATTTCTGCAGCCCACCTGAAAAATTATTATTTCTAAATTAAGAACCTTCTACTCTACAGAAGGAAACAATGATTAATGTGACTAGAGATACATATCTTTGAAAGTCTTTAAGTATGAGTCACAGAAAGTCATATCTTAAATTCATAACACTAGCCATAGTTTCGAATTTCTGTTTTGTTTTGTTATTTTTTGAGACAGGGTTTCTCTGTGTAGCCATGGTTGTCTGGGACTTGCTTTGTAAGATCAGGCTGTCTTTGAACTTACAGATTCTCCTGGCTCTGCCTCCCAAGTAGTGGGATTAAAAACTTGTGCCACATCAGCACAGCCAAAACTCTTTATACAAAGAGAAAATTGACAAATTCATAAAGGGAAAATAATGAGCTTTCATTTAAATGAACTAATGTCAATTGAAGTATTTTAATTATGTTGTCACATCTTTACTGCTTACAACATGCAGATCCATGTTGTCTGGGAATGAATTCAAGCTAAAAGACTATGCTCATTCTTTTCTTATTCTATATTTTCAAGGGGATGAAAATATGCTATGGATGATAATTTCATTGCATGAAGAAGTGAGAAACTATCAACTGTAGAGAACTTCCAACTGTGTAAAAATGAATCTTGTTATTATCTGAAAGATATTATAAAAATAAAGAAACAAACCAACTGTATTCTTTCTATATTTTCATTACATTCACTTTCTGCACATACTCAGTTAATAGTTTTAGCGGGGAAAAGGCTTTAGAATAATGTTCATGATAATTCTACAAGGAAAAAATTATTTAGTCATAGTACATATACAGACAAAATGATATTTAATTCAGATATTTAAAAACAACCCATCACCAGGATCAACTTATGTTCTACCAGAAGGAGGCAAAGAGATAAAAAAAAATCAGGACCTGAGTTAATCTGTAAACTTAAATAAATGTGATGCTGCTTGGTACTTTTTCTTTATGAGTAAGGCTTCTCAGTCCTGTTGAGACTTTATCCTCTCTAACTTTGCTTTTAGTCCAGATATATATATATATCTTTACAAAGTGTTGTGTGAAATCTTGGTGCTTTTAGGAATCAGGAGAATTTTTAATAGCAGAATTTGCTTATAAGTATAGCTATCAGAAATGACAGGATACATCTGTTAAAACATCTGAAATAAACCTTAATAAGTATCTACATGTAAAGTGCTATTTTTTTGCACTCTATAAACAAAATACCTTTTCAACTGTGTGTGTGTGTGTGTGTGTGTGCATGTGTGTTTATATAATATAAAATGTATATGTATAATTTTAAACGTATCAGCTTAATTTGGAGAATCATTAACTATATAGTAGGTAAATATTGTGAATATTAGTGTAAAAGTATTTTTTAGGATAAGCACCATGATTTTATTGTTTCTAGGAAATATATGGTCATTATTTACTTTCTGAGTACATGGTATTTCCTTTTAATTATATGGTATGAAATTATATTTTAATATAATTTTTTAAATTATATAACATTAACTAATATTAAACTAATAAAATAAATATTACTTAAGCACTTAAAAAATTTAAAAGAAAAATGATGAAAATTAAATCACTTATTTGGGATATTTACTGTTATTATCATATAAGCAGACAAGGCTGGTAATTAGTATAAAACACCATAGAAAAAGAACAAAATAGGATTTAGGTCCATGAGAAATACCTACAAAATTTTTTACACAACTTGAAAGGTCAATTCTCAACTTCATATGGAAAAAAAATACACATAATAGCTAAAACAATCCTGAACAGTAAAAGAACTTTTGGTGGTATCTCTATCCCTTATTTCAAGCTATGCTACAGATGAATCATAAGAAAAACTGCATGGTACTGGCATAGAAACAGATGGAGTTATCAATGGAATTGAATCACAGATGCAGAAATAAATGAACACAGACACATACACACACACATGGCATTTGATTTTTGACAAAGAAGCTAAAACCACACAATGGGAAAAAGAAAGCATCTTCAACAAATGATGCTGGCCTAACTGGATTTCTACATGTAGAAAATGCAAATACATTTATATTTATCACCCTACAAAAAAACTCAACTCTAAGTAAAACAAAGACCTCAACACAATAAGAGATACACTAAAGAGAAAGTAGGGATGAACTTTGAAATCATTAGCTCAGGAGAAAATTTCCTAATAGAATACTAACTGCTCAGGCTCTAAGATAAACAGTTCATAAATAGAACCACTTGAAAGTGAAAAGCTTCTGTAATACAAATGGCACTGTCAATAGACAAAATGGCAGTCCACATACTGGGAAAAGATCATGACCAACTCTACATCTGACACAGGGATAATATCCAAAATATATAAAGAACTCATGAAATTAAACACCAACAAACCAAATAATACAATTAGAAACTGGTGTACAGAGCTAAACAGAGAATTCTTAACAGTAAAATCTAGAATTGACTAGAAGCACTTCAAATCCTCAGTGTCCTTAGTCATCAGAGAAATGCAAATCAAAACAACTCTGAGATTCCATTTTAAATATGTCAGAATGGATAAGTTAAAAAAATCAAGTGACAGCACAAGCTGGCAAGGATGTGAAGACAGGGAGCACTCCTCCATTTCTGATGTGAGTATAAATTTATACAACTACATTGCAAATCAATCTGGTGCTTTCTCAGAAAAATTCAAATAGCTCTACTTCAAGACTCAGCTATATCACTCTGTGCATACCACACAACAAGAACACATGCTCAACTATGTTCATAGCAACTTTATATTCTAATAGCCAGAATCTGGAAACAACCTAGATGTCCCTCAACTGAAGAATGGATAAAGAAACTGTGCTACATTTACACAATGGAATATAGTTCTGCTATTAAAAACAAGGACCTCATGAAATGTGTAGGCAAATTGATAAAATTTGAAAAGATCACCCTGAGTAAGGTAACCCAGACTCAGAAAGATATACATAGTATATACTCACTTATAAGTGGATTTTAGCCATATAGTACAGGATAAATATCCCCCAAAGAACATAAGTAACAAGGAGTATCCAGAGGATGCTTAAATCTCACTCAGAAGTGGAAATAGAACAGACAGCAATAGTGGTTGAAGAGAAGGAACAAGATAAGAGAGGGACCTCCAAGAAAAGTGAAGGTGGAGATCAGACCTGTGGAGAGCAGAGATAGGAGGACAGAGGGCTTGCAGAGAGAAGAGAAACCACTGGTGGGGGCAGCATTGTGACAAGCTGAAGACTTATGACAGAGTAGTTTTCTGAGTAGATGTGGGAATTACTCTGCCTGAGACTCCTGGTAATATGATCATGGAGACTGAAGAGGACACTGTGTAAGTAGACAGGACTCCTAGATGAGAGAGGGAACACCAATCCACCCACCAAATCTTAGACCCAAAATTACTCTGCTAATGCCTGGCAATACCTGGAACCCACAATCGGAGAGGGCCAACCCCTAACACTATTAAGAATACTCAGATATTCTTGCAGACATTAGCCTAGCATAGCTGTCTTCTGATAGGCTCTACCCAAGCAATGGATCAAAACAAATGCTGAGACTCACAGCCAAACACTGGATGAAGGTAGGGAGTCTTGAGATAAGTGGGAAGAAAGATAGAAAGACCTAGAGGAGACAGGAGCTCCACAAGAAAAGCAACAGGGCCAACTAAGCAAGGCCCAGTGAGGCATTCAGAGACTGAAGCACCAACCAAGAACCAAGCATGGACTTGACCTAGGTCTTCTACATAGACGTAGCTGATGGACAGGCTCAGGCTTCATATGGGCCCAGTAGTAAGAGGAGCAGGGACTCTCTTTGACTTGGACTCTCTTGCCTTATTACATCTGCCTGGCAAGACTGCCTTCCCTGGCCACAGAGGAACAGGATGCATTCAGTCCTGATGCCATTTTCTGTACTTTGATGGGTTAGTACTGGGATGTTTCTCTTATCTAAGGAGTACGGGAAGGAGATAGGGTGAGGAAGGATGAAGGGTGGGACCAGAAGGAGAGTAGGGAGGGCTATGACTGAAATGTGAAGTGAATAAATAAATATATACATACAAACATAAATAAATGAAATTTGAAAATAAACAAATATTTACAGTTTAGGTTGATAGCCCATAATAAGCAAATACAACCACATTGCAATTCCAGTAGTTTTCCCAGTAATTAGATTTCTATCCGATATGCTTGAATAATTTTCCTACATTTTGATGTGGTGTCTTAGGAAATGAACTGCATAGACTTTTAAGTACCTATATTAGCAGTATTCTTAAAAGTTGAAAAAGCTGGATTTAAAAATTAACTCGGATAAGGGTTGGTGAAGATCTTCTCTAGGCTGTCATGAGTGAATGAGCCTACCTAAAGAAGGAAGTTATGATGTAATACCTTATAAATGTGTAGCTTTTTTGAGGTTTGCCTACTTTTTTTACAATTGTGTGATGACTGAGATATGACAATCATTTTCTTTTTTATTAATTTATTCATATTACATCTCAGTTGTTATCCCATCTCTTGTTTCTTCCTGTTCCTCCCTCCATCCCACTTTTACCCTAATCCCCTCCCCTATGTCTGTGACTGAGGGGGACCTCCTCCCCCTCTATATGATCATAGGGTATCAAGTCTCTTCTTGAGAGCCTGTTATCCTTCCTCTGAGTGCCACCAGGCCTCCCCACCAAGTGGAGCACCAGAGTTCGTTTGAAAGTCAGCCCCCACTCTCCACTCAACTGTGGAGAATGTCCTGTGCATTGGCTAGATCTGGGTAGGGGTTCAATGTTTACTGCACATATTGTTCTAGAAACCTACAAGAAGAACATTATGATGGGCAGATCTGAGCCCAGGGGTTCTGCTCAAATTGTGGCACCAACCAAGGACAATCCTTTCTCTAATGCGAAAGTAGAGACTGAGGAAAATTAGCTACATGCTGCTAAGGAATCTTGATGACTCATTCACCTGTGTGCAGACTCTAGCCTTTCCTCAACGCCTCCAAAGCACTTTGGTTTATCAATACCACCATTGCTTCTTGTAAGACAACCCACAACCTAGATTCATTATTATTCTGTTTTTCTGTCCAATTTTTACTTCAAAACCACTCTCAATCAGAACTTAAAGTGATCTGTCAGCATAACAATTAAGGTCAGCATAACAATTACTGGAAATGCTGCAGTGGCTCCTTCTCTTGTGCAAATAATAGATTTATTACACCTGATGCCTCTACTCCTATTCTTTCCTAAACGCCTTCTTCACCTTCCAGGTCTCCACTTCTGTGGAGGGCTGATATCTTTTCAGGCATTGATCTTCGTGTTCTTGACATTTTGACACACAACTATCCAACAGTAAAGACAACGTGTTCTCAGTGAAAATCTATGTTTTAAGTAATAAGCAGTATTTTTTTTTTTACTCAATTCATAATTGGAGAATCTGTTTTCCCAATTTTTAACTTAAAGAAGTGACATAAATTTAATGGTGATAATTTAATCTCATGTAAAGCAATAAATATGTGGTCACAAATCACAACATACCTGTATACACAATTGACCCCAGTTTGGGAGATGAATCTACATCTAATATCTTCACTGTATACAGAGTGAGTTATTTCTACAAACTAACATCAGTGTTCACATTTCCAGGTTTTTGATCAACAAAATTTTTTATGGTTTACTTAATGAGCATTAAAAAAATTTATTCACCTAATACATTCAATTTGTGATTGTCTTTAATGATATTAAAGGTATAAATTCCACAATTTCCAAGGAAAACTAAAGTCAAAAATGATTTGAACACAGTACAAAATCATTCCAGAAGAAGGAGAATGAACAGATTTGTATTTGCCTTGTAATTAAAGTATAAACTGTGTAATGGATTCATGTGCCAATTAGTTTTACTTAGAGGGCACACATAATTGTTCACAGAATACATTTCACAAATATTTAGTTCTTACGTTAAAGGGTGCATTATAACAATATTTATTTTAGATTCATTCTTTATAACAATTACAAAGTTTCTCCCATATACGTATTGGTTGTTTTGCAAACAAGTGATAATTTCAATTTCTTATAGTGTAAGCATCATTTGGAAGATATACTTTAGAAATTAAGTGGATGGCAACAATACTAAATTTAGATATTTAATATTATTAGCTTTTTGGGGTTTATTCATTTGTATACACCACCAAAATAAAAAGCCTCATTTTTACTTTGCCTTTTTGTCAGGACTCTGCACCTCCAGTGTCAATTCAGAAAATAGTGAGTTTATCACTGAAGTTGCAATATATTATTAGTTGCAAACCTCTTTTATAACATTTTTCCTATACTTTAAAAAGAAATGTGCATCTGAAACTCTTGCTGTTATATGTAATTATTCTACTCAGAATAGATTATTGAACACCAATTATCTTAAACATGAAAGATAGTATTTCAAAAATTGGTGGAAATGGATGACTTTTTATAAAGATTTTTCTTTCTGGAGACAATTATGGATGCTTTATTATGCTACACCTTCTATTTTTTTTTAAGTGAGAAAAGCATATAATTTTAGCCATAATTAAGAGTGAATATTGAATAAGAACTAGCATGTAATCAATAAGCCAATTGAGACAGGGATGTTCCATGGCCCTCTCTCCATAGTTTGAGAAACAAGCATAGGCTGGGTTTAAACTGCTAGCCACTTTTTAAACATCTAGGGAAAAGATAAATATAGTGATGCACGGTTCTTGTGAAAACCTTCAGAAAGCAAAGCTTTGGCTTCATGGAAAAATGAGAACTTTGGGAGGTTGCACTCTTCATCATCAACAAAAGCTATTTTTTTTTTTTTTTTTTTTTTGCTGACCAAAGAAGAAATGAAAAACTTTTCATTTATTTAGCTGTGCGTGGAAAGGTTGTAAAGGTCTTGTCATGAAAGACGTAAAGGAAGAGCTGTTCATAGAACCTTTGAAAGAACAGACATCATAGGCTCAGATTCCGATGGTCTGTCCGTGGAATACCACAGGAAGGTGAGGGGCCAAGAGCACCAGGATAGGATCTCAGAAAGAAGAGGTTGGTCTCTGTACTGTTGCATTGTTCCTACCTATTTCATCCTTAGCTATAGGTGTGTTCCAGCTTAATACATTATTGGTGAAAATCCATATATTCTGAATAAACACATAAGTAGGGAGAAATTAGTTTATTAGAAGTTAGTTTTATTAAAATAAACCACAGGCAAGGTTTATGAAGAAAATCATTTCTTTCTCTTTTAGGAGTTTATTTTATTTTGGTGTTTTTTTATTAGAAATGTAACTGATGGCTTATTATATATGTATATGAAGTGGGTAATCCATAATACTTAAAACACAATTTTAGATATATTTAAATCAGATTAAACTTATCTGTCTCTTACAACATCTAGAATTTTCTTACCTGATGGTGAAAACTTTTAACTTATTTTCTAATTCTATTACAAACCTTGCCGGACGGTGTTTGGTTGTGGTCATACTGTGCCACAATTGCTTACTTTGCATCACTTCCATGGCACTATTGACAGTCTTGCTCTTATCTGATTATCATTTACTTGCTATTGATATGTTCTCCACAGATCTCCCAATCCCATGAACTTTAGCTTTGTAAAACAATCATGTTATAATGCCAGTGAGGTGAAAGTCATAATCAAATCATGATCATTGTTCAAGGTGGCCTTCTTCAAATTGTACTTGAGTGGCACTATAAAGACTTTTATCTGAATTTATTGAGTACATTAATATATAATACCTAATATTAGGAAGGAAAGTAGACATTTCTGAGATGGACAAATGACACAAGTTAAATATGAAGGGTTTCAATATGTTACTTCATAATTATTTAAAAAAAACTTTTCCATGCACTAACATGAAAGCTCTATTGTGGACATAGGACCAAGAAACACTACTTACCAAAGTTTCAGAATGAAGGAAAGATAGAGAGGAAGAGGGAGCATCACATGGGAAAGTGTGTCCCTGAAACTGAAAGGCTGGTCAGAGTGTGGAGCATCTCTGGACAGTAAATGGATGTTTGGTCAGGATATTCAAACTAAACAGTTCTGTCTAGCAGTAACACCCATGAAGTATGAAAACTGCAAGTAGGACAAGATATATACAACAGAATAGTAAGTGGCACTCACATGTCAGTGACAACAGCCTAATAATTGGACATAACAGGAGGAAAATAATGCACAATACTGGAAACCTAGTCAGCTTCCCAAAGCTAGTGATGTAATGAACCTTGGAAAAGAGTGTACAACCAGGTGACACACTTACTATTCTAAACCTCATCTCTATACCAGCAGGTAAGTGTGCCTACTACCCTTCACCAAAGACATTTTTTTTTTTTTTACAGAAAATGGAAACCTTCACAGACAACCTCAACTGAACACAATGAAGATAGCAGCAGATCAGGGGGAGTCCAGACCAGCAAATATATATTTATAAGAGTTACTGCATCTATTGCTTATGGGACATAAAGGACAACGTGGGAGGAACTGTATTAAGAGCCAGAAGACCAAGTCTTTGATGAGATAGTGTCTCCTAGAAATCAGCTCATAATCATTTGTGGGAATACAATGGATATGTTAATGTGAAAGGATAAATTGTCCTGGTGTCTCACCCCAAGATAAAAAATTATAGCCAACTACTGACGGCTAAGGGAAGGAGAATGAGCTTCCTTCATGGATAAGCTTTCTTATTGGTTATTTAATGCAGAGTGATCAGTGCTGAACCTATATATGCGAAAACAATAAAAACAAACTCATCAGGTTGTATTTACACACACACACATGTATATATACACAATATATATGTATATGTATGTATATATATATATATATATATATATAAATTTGTGTATGTGTGTGGTGTATAACAATAATCAAAGAAAAAGAGGCTATCAGTGAGATTAGGAAGACATGGGAGGTATTCAAGGAATAGTAACCAGAAAGGGATGCATGGAAGAAAGGAAGGTAGACTAGTATGTAATTCTATTTCAAATAAAAACATATTTATTTTTAAAAGAATGATATGAGACTTGGTTATATTTTTGCACATATAATTTAAATATCTTCCTGTAGATCATGCAATGAGTTAAATGTTCCATGTTACCCAAATATTTTACTTTTATAATTAAAATTGTGTTTAGGAAAACAATGGGGTAAGATAATAATGTTATTATGTCACATATGTAAAATGTAACAAAGATAATAGTAAGGGTAAATGAATATAAAAACTAGTATTTAAAATAATTGTTTACTAAAACTTTGTCTCTCATATTAATATTTATCCACTCTAGAAGTAATATTCCTTAATTCATATTATCTTTCACAATTCGCAGTCTACATTGTTTAAATCTTTTATTCTCTAGGGATGTTTTTTCCAGTGAATATTTGAACCCTATGTTTCCAGTGGATATAAGCCTCTTATGTGCACATAAGCCAATGCAAATATACATACTCCAGTGGACAACGTATAGACAGACAACATTTTTGGTCATATGATTATTGTTTTATATTAGGTTAAACTACAGCAATTCATTTTATATGATTATTTTCAACAAAAGTTTTTTTGGATAAGAAATAGGCTATTCATGAATTTTGTGGCATCATTATACTTCTAAACAGTTTATCTTTAGAGAGTAGGTGAAGAGCGACTATGAATATTTGTGTAATTTACCAACTCAAGAAAAGTATAAGAATATATTGTTCAAATTTTTTAAAATTATTTTGCTGATTTTAATGTGATGAAGTATAGTTAAGAGGCATTACAGTGTAAGATTTTCAGGATGTTGTCACACAGACACACATACACACACACTCTCAAATCATATTCTGAAATTAATTTAGTGTGATTTTCAGTTCTAGTTAGAGCCTTTGTCCCAAGGGCTTGTTAATCTTGTATCCTATTCCTGCCCTGTTACAATTTAAAGGTTGTCACAAGAAGGATAAATTTCATGCCATTTTCTGTTCTCATTACAATCTTCAGATTGTTATGAGAACGGATTAATTTTGCTCAATTTTCTGCCCTCGTTACAGGCTGTTATGAGAGTGGATTAATTTTATGACATTTTCTTCTTTCATTATAATCTTTGTTATGGGAATGAGAATATGTAATGAGAGTGAGAGTATATCAAGCATTAAAAGGTCTGTGTGAGCTCATGACGAAGATTGTAACAAGAAGAGAAAACGGCACCCAATCCATTCTTGTGACAATTTTAAGATTGCCAAGCGAACCCAGAGTGACACCGCATTTATCCGTTCTGAAGACAAAGATTGTTGAGAAAATGGGAAGGAGAGCAAAATTAATCAGTCCTCCTGACAATCTTGAGATTGTACTTAAGCTTGCAGTACTTTTTAGCGACACAGTACTTACATGAGAACATGTGCACTGCAATTAAATGACACCAGAAGAAGAAAAAAAGTCTTATTTTTTTTCTCGAGCTGTCTCTTTTCATTCTCTGTCGGAGTTGATTTATAGTATGTGCTATGGTACATATGCTCCCCGCGATGTTAAATATATGTAGGAAACACACACACACAGACACACACACACACACACACACACACACAGACACACACACAGACACACACACACACACACACACAGACACACACACACACACACAGACACACACACACACACACACACACAGACACACACACAGACACACACACACACACACACACACACACACACAGACACACACACACACACACACACACACACACACAGACACACACACACACACACACACACACACACACACACACACACCAAGAGACGATAAAAGCAAAGTTAGGGTAAATACTCAGTAGCCATTGTTAGTCACTTTAAATAATTTGTGAAAATTGATATTTGTGTTTTTCAGTCTTTTATTGGCAAATACTTGATTCCCTGCCAATACAACCTGCCTTATGCTGAAGAAGGTATATTTACTAGTGGCTGAATAGGAACTTTGTTCTTGTTTCATAATGAATAACGCAATAATTTGAATTAACATATGTTGATTTCTGTTTATTCTATTAGGAGGATCCCAGTTTAATAGATCTTATTAATTTGAGATTGTTTTTAAAATATTTTGACTGACATTGCTTATCCATTTGAAAAAAATTCATAACTCTTTTTTGTGCATCTGACAATATGTTTGTTTGTGGCTATCATATATCAGTCCTAAACCAAAAAGCAAAAGGGTGGAGCCAACTATTGAGGTTAGAACAATGTACACAACCACAGGAAACATGCTACACACATGTTGCAATGTCAATAAAGCCCATGATTTTGTGCAATTAGTTAGAAAATTAATTTTGTGCAATTAAATAGAAAAAGCAAAAAAAAATAAACTCATTAATATACATGCTCATTTTTAATTATTACACTTTTTGAGAAGTAATGAATATATACATTTATGATACGTAGGTTGATATTTTATATGACTAGATGTAACATAATTATATCTGTTTCTTTAACTTATCCAAAATATTACTTGTATTATTTTGTATGTTATTAGAGTTTTAGGGAGTATTCTCTTAGATATTTTCAAGAATAGAAAACATCAGCACAAACCTTGATGCTATACATTAGATCTTCAAAATTTATTCTTGCTGTCTCTAATGCTATGACTTCATCTCACCATTTGCATTTTCTATTTAGGCCCAGAGAACCACCCACAGCATCATTTCTTTCTATTAGAATTCATAGGTAAATAAAGGCATGTGGTATTTGGTGGCTTTTTCCCCATTTCACTTAAAGCAATATCCTCTGGTTTCACTAATAATGTTTCACTTAAAAGACATTTGTTTTAAGACTGAGTGGAAGACCACTCTATTTGCATGTTTTCTTTAGGTATGATTTTTCTGTCTATTCATCTTTCAATGAACAGTTAAGTTAATTTAATATCTTGAGTGTTGCCTACAATGCTGTAATAAACATTGGAATAAAATATTCCTTAAATATATGTCATCTCTTTGGGACACAAAAACAGAAATGGAAATTCTGGATCATATGGTGATGTCACTTAAATTTGGGGCACCAAAATGCTATTTTCAACAACTATACTAATATCCACTTCCTACAAGTATATATTAGGATTCCCATTTCTCTACATTCCTAGTAGCATTTGCCATTTGGTCAAAAGTTTACTATCCTAGCAGGAGTACAGAGATATATCATCAAGGTCTTGATTTGCATTTCCATAATGGCCAATAATAATGAGAGCCTACACATACATCTATTGGCCTTTTGAAAGCCCATGAGATGCAGATTAAATTCTTTAGCTCAAATTTTATTCAATTTCTTAATACCATTGGTTTTTATAAGCCCTAGCATTGTACATAAAACCATAACTCCTTACAATGAAGGAAACAAAGGCATATTACTAAAATATTCTTAAATATATACAAGAAAATAACATATTAATGATAATTTATCTCCAAAATGTAAAAATATGTTTTCTTAACCTTTTAACAAAATCTACGGGTTTTGTAAGTAGTTAAGATTATCCAAAATAATGGGTATATTTCACCAAATGGTATTTGATTCCAAAGTTCACTATATTTCCATGTATTCTAGCTGTTATTTGACCACATAAATTTCATTAGATAATCATGTTTTACTGACATCTATATGATGGAAAAAGAAGATAAGAGCAAAGGGGTTACAATTGTGATATAATGTGAATAAATTATAATAAAAAGATCACACATTGAACATTGTAAATTGAATCACTTAACTTCATCTTCAATGTCATAGAGTAATTGAAAACATGCAGACTGGTGAGAATGGAGTTCTGGGAATGAGGAATAGTTGCCTGGGCAAGCAAAGACTTGCCTTTATCAGCTTTTCCACGATTGTCAAGGGTGTATGTGGTGGGGTGTGGGTGTGGGTGGGTATAAGCGGGCACGCACATGACTTTTGATTGATTACATGACAATTATTTTTTTCATATCACAAAGTCTTAGGGGTTTGTTTTACTGATATCTCTCTCTCCCTCTGTCTCTCTGTCTCTCTGTCTCTATCTCTGTCTCTCTCTCTCCCTTCCTTCTCCCTTTCCTTCCCCTTCCCCAAATTTTCTGAAACCTTGCCAAAATTATAATGAGAGGTAGGAAATACAACAGCCTCTAAAAATATTCTGCAAGTTTATATCTTCTCTAATTTGACACCCTTTAACACTACCAATCCTATTCCTTTGTTTCTGAAAATCAATAGATTTAATTAAAGTGCTTAATATTCTGACTTGGCATAGACTACCAATAATACTAATATACAAAAAAAAATTAAAAGCAGGGTTAAGTATCAACAGCAACTGAAACAAGTATCTCTTCATGTCTTGGGAGATGGGTGGAATCTAAAACATTCTCTTTTTAAAATGATTAGTCTGTAATGAGGTCAGAATGGAGAGACAAAGATAAAAATAATCTCTGAGAAGTAAAGGATCCTTGATGCTCTTCGGATTATCAGCTGAAGGCATTTGCTACATATCAGAGTAAAGATGTGACAGGCTGGGGAACGACTTCATTTTCCACCAAGTTAAATAGCAAGGCAGAAAGTTGCTCAGCTCCTACCTGTCTTCTGCAGGAGCCGGCTGTTGAAATCAGTAGCCACAATCGATGGTGTACTTTCAAAACGTAAACAGGTGTCAGTGTCCACAGTCCAGTCACATCTTCCAATGCTGCTGCTTCCTGAGGGGATTATTTGCAGTGGCATTAGACCCTGGACAGAAGACACTTCTCAAGCCTACTTGTCGGGGTAGGGACAGAAATCAGTGTGATATTGTCAAAGCTGTTAGATGTAAAACCTGTTCAAGATCCGTGTGAGTAATTGTCCTTCTCCTGAGGTCAGCAGTAAAATGTAATGGTTCTGATATCCCTAGTTTAAAAACAATCCAGCATTTGCTAGCCATGAAAGGGATAAAATATTTTTGTCTATTAAAATATCGGCCTTATTTTTTTTTCTATCCCTTGAAATGCACTCTGATTATAAAATACTATGGTTTTCTTTTGATATGTCTTTGTCATCATTTCATTGAAAGGCCTGGAAGCCAGAAGGTTCCCCTTGTGTGAAAGGCTTATTGATTGTATAACCAAGCTTGCCACAATTTAATATTATGGTTTATTAATCAAATTTAATTCTAAAAATAAATTACTCTCTTAAAAATTAGCACAGAATGAATACAGCAGATTTATTTTTTCTTGTCATTACATACTTCTAAAGCACATACTTCTTTTAAATCCATCTCGAAGACTCTTTTCCCAGGTGAATCATTTCCTTTGGAATTACATAAGCTAAAGGGTAGTTGTCACTTGCCTTACTGATATCATAGAAAAACAAAAGGAAAGGAAAAGAAAAATAAGCAGGAAACTAATGAGAATTTAATGGTAAGAACAAAGTAAGCTTGGGGACTTGGAAATAGCAAAATGAAAAATCCATGGCAAATGTAAGGTGGAACCTCATGAGATTGAAAGTAATTTTATGGGTTCTCAGTGAGCATTAAAGTATATTTCTTGGTATTTTTAAAGTATTAAAGAATACTTGGTTGGACTAAAATTGGAAGTGAAATATTTATTTCTGACTGAAAAAATAATCTAGTGCATTTTCATACATTATAAAGTAAATGACAAATGTGAGTGATAGCTATATAATTAGTTATTCTTTTCATGTTTATGATTAAAATTTGTGTATCTACTCATTTGGAAACTCTTCAAATTTCTCAACTTATTCCAATTACCTTCTTTTTGATGAATAAATTCTTGTGATTTAAAAAAATCCTTCAAAACTCCACCAGAGAACTCCTAAAGCCGATAAACACCTTCAGCAAATTGGCTGGATACAAAATTAACTCAAAAAAGTCTGTAGCCTTCCTATACACAAATGACAAGCTTGCAGAGGAAGAAATTAGGAAAACCACACCCTTCACATTAGCCACAAGCAATATAAAATATCTAGGAGTTACCCTAACTAAGCAAGTGAAGGACTTGTATGAAAAAAATTTCAAAGCTCTGAAGAAAGAGATTGAAGATGACCTGAGAAGATGGCATGATCTTCCTTGCTCATGGATCGGGAGAATTAACATAGTAAAAATGGCCATCCTACCAAAAGCAATCTACAGATTCAACGCAATCCCTATCAAAATACCTACCCAATTTTTTAAAGACATTGAAAGTTCAATTCTGAACTTCATATGGAAAAACAAAAAACCCAGAATAGCTAAAACAATCTTGTACAATAAAAGGTGCTCCGGAGGAATCTCCATACCTGATCTCAAACTGTACTATAAAGCAATAGTAATTAAAACAGCATGGTACTGGCACAGCAACAGGCTGGTTGATCAGTGGAATCGAATCGAAGACCCAGATATGAATCCACACACATATGGTCACTTGATTTTTGACAAAGAAGCCAAATCCATTCAATGGAAAAAGGATAGCATCTTCAACAAATGGTGCTGGTCTAACTGGAGGTCTATGTGTAAAAAAATGAAACTGGACCCATATTTGTCACCTTGCACAAAACTCAAATCCAAGTGGATTAAAGACCTCAACATAAAACCAGAGACACTAAGCCACTTAGAAGAAAAAGTGGGAAAGAGCCTGGAACATATTGGCACAGGAGACAACTTCCTGAACAGAACACCAACGGCCCAGGCCTTAATGTCAACCATTAATAAATGGAACCTCATGAGGCTGAGAAGCTTCTGTAAGGCAGGAGACACTGTCAAGAGAACAAAGCGACAGCCTACAGACTGGGAAAAAATCTTCACCAACCCTACATCTGACAAAGGTCTAATATCCAAAATATACAAAGAACTCAAGAAATTAAACACCACCAAACCGAATAACCCAATTGAGAAATGGGGCTTGGAACTAAACAGAGAATTCTCAACAGAGGAGTATCAAATGGCTGAGAAACACTTAAAGAAATGCTCAACCTCCTTAGTCATCAGGGAAATGCAAATCAAAACAACTCTGAGATTCCATCTTACACCCATCAGAATGGCTAAGATCAAAAACTCAAGCGACACCACATGCTGGCAAGGATGTGGGGAGAGAGGAACACTCCTTCATTGCTGGTGGGAATGCAAACTAGTACAGCCACTTTGGAAATCTATCTGGTGCTATCTCAGAAAAATGGGAGTAGGGCTTCCTCAAGACCCAGCTATTCCACTCCTTGGAATATACCCAGAAGATGCTCCAGCACACAACAAGAAACTTTGCTCAACCATGTTCATAGCAGCCTTATTCATAATAGCCAGAACATGGAAACAGCCTAAGTGTCCCTCAGTAGAAGAGTGGATAAAGAAACTGTGGTACATATACACTATGGAATACTACTCAGCTATTAAAAACAAGGAATTCCGAAATTTGTGGATAAATGGATTGAGCTAGAAATGATCATAATGAGTGAGTTAACCCAGAAGCAGAAAGAATCAAATGGTATATACTCACTTATATCTGCATACTAGCCCAAGGGGCATGTCCCACAAAAGCCTTCACTTACCAGGAAACTGGGACAGAGGGGAAGGCAGATTATTGGGACTCTAAATGAGAGACGCATGGGAGAACAGCAAAATAAAAGGATCCAGAGGGTCCTAGAAATCTACAAGTAGAACAATATGATAGGCAGATTTGGGCCCAGGGGTCCCGCTCAAACTAAGGCACCAGCCAAGGACAATACAGGAGGTAAACTTTAAACCCCTTCCCAGATCTAGCCAATGGTCAGAATATTCTCCACAGTTGAGTGGAGAGTGTGATACGACTTTCTCACGTACTCTGGTGCCTCACATTTGACCATGTCCCCTGGAGGGGGAGACCTGGTAGCACTCAGAGGAAGGACAGCAAGTAGCCAAGAAGAGACTTGATACCCTATGAGAATATATAGGGGGACATAATCCCCCTCAGGAACAGTCATAGGGGAGGGGAATAATGGGAAAATGGGGGGGGGGAGGAATGGGAGGATACAAGGGATGGGATAAACACTGAGATGTAACAAGAATAAATTAATAAAAAAAAAAAAGAAAAAGAAAAAAAAATAAAAAAATAAAAAAATCCTTCACCTAGCAAATAAAGATCTGAGAATTTGGGTCTTACTATTCATGGAAACTATTAGTCCAATATACTGTCAAGAATTATATAAATGTTACATTCATAGTGTTTGCCTATTTGCATTTGCCAACCTTGAAGGAAATATATTTCCTATTTTGGTGAGTCTAAAATTCTGAATATAAATCAGTATCTATCATATCTCATCTTTATGAACTTAATACATCTATCTAGACCTAAAATCGTCTTAACTCCTAAACAACTAAGCTTAATTGTAAAACTAAACTATCTCATCCTCAACCTCATCAGAGACTTGAGAAGGAATAAAAAAACTTAATTACACAAGTAAACCAGTAGGGCATGTTAGCAGCTTCAAAAACAAAACAAACAAACAAAAAAAATGACAGAAAGTTTGCTGCCTGAACAGACACAGAACACTCTCTATAGCATTGGACCATCCTCTTCAGGCTTCTGGCCCAGTATATCTGACAGACATAGTAGAGAGGCTTTTGAGGACTTGCTTACCCTGTCTTGGCAGCATTTGGCTGTCAACTCTGCCTGCATCCAAGATCGCCATTTTTTAGGCAGAATTCTACCTATGGCAGAAACAAGGACATTTTGCCTGGGGCTGGTTTGTCAATTTGAGGCTACCTCCATAAGGAGGTACCTTGATGCTCATCATATTTTTGAGGTAGACTAGGTGTTGCCAGGAGTTAACCTGTCTGATTGTCAAAGAATCTTTAAAATAATGAAAAAAATATCTTTAAATGCCACATTCTGTAGATCTCTGAGGCTTTTAAAGACCTTATCTAACAATTTGACCTTATATGTCTATAGACCCATATCTATCTGTTAAACCTAGGATGTATATTCATGTGATAAAAATAGACTAGTAATTGACATGACCATTATTTCATCAACTAACAATTAGCTTGTATTACTTAATTATCCTAAACAGATTGCCACAGCACTTTCAAGGTATTGGAAGTAAATGCTGTATTATAATCCAGTTGTGTGTATGTAACACATATTAGAGTAGAAATATATATATAATTTGTATGAAGAATAGTCTTAAACTTGAAGTCTATACCAATGTATTAAAATTAAACTTATTTTTCATTAATATACTAAATTCTGTACCAATGAATTAAAAATAACCTTACAAAACCTTAAGTTGAAGAGTATATTCAATACCACAGTCCAGAACACAATATTCTTTTTTCAACATACACAGTGTTTAATATTTATTTTTAAGTGTAGCCAACATCCTTTGCACCATTTTTCTCATATGCCACATAATTATCATACATGTTTAATGATTAAGAAAACTTTAGTTATCTCTCATGATATTCTGCATAAAGTTGACAAACTGTTTTCTAACCTTAGCTGTTATCTTTGGGGAATTAGAAACAGCTACAATTTCTGAAACCACATTCTATAGACTTTGCTGTAGAAGGACTGCTACTGAAATGAAGCTGTGGCTACTGACTGAGTGCCCTTCTCTGTAGTGCATATGTATGTCTCCTAATGACTTCTCATCCTCATTCCGACAACAAGAGAAATAGATATAACTAAAATATTCCAAGCAGTACAGGCAAAAGGAATCTTTCAAAACCTAGCCTTGGATCTTATCAAACCTAAAAGTGATGCATTCTATTGGTCATAGGTAAAGAGACATGGAGTCCACTATCCCTCTTCAACTGGGGCAAGTATGATTAGAATATTATAAATGTTTCCTTGATCAGTAACTGACATTGCTGTATTAAAAAGGAAGGTTGCTGTGCCAGAACCATCATGAAACTAGGGCAATTATGATTCCTTTCAGATGGCCCTCCCAAGTTCTACACATAAACAATTCTTTAATGTCAGGGAAGGCTCAACAGGTGGTACAGAAAACAACAAGGCACAGGATAGATGAACAGCTACTGTGTAGAGGAGACTTTTCTTAGGTAATGTATCTGATGTGCACTACACATATTCCTGTGAGCAACTGCTCATCCATGATTCTTGTAGCAATCCTGTCAAATTGATTGGGTCACCAACCTATATCGAGTAGAATCTTTTATTTGGTTTTTTGTTGATCTGCGTAGTGCAAATAGATATCCACTCAAATGTTTCAGAAAGAGGAGGAGGAGGAAGAAGAGGAGGGGCAGGCCATGCAGCAATTGGTTTTACTCCATATTTCAAATCAAGAGAGTGATGCCAGCCAACAGCTTTGGGTGAAGACATGAAACATTACCTTCCATCAGTACAGAGTCTCTGTGGCTATTCTCAGAAATTATAATTCATTAAAGCTTTTTATTTGGGAAATTTTATTTCTTGCTACAGTCATTATTAACTAGTAAATCTAGAAATCTATTAGAACTAGCTTATTATTGCATGCACATTTACATCTTTAGTGCACAGTGTTATATTTCAAAATCAGTAAAAAGCATCTCTGAGACAAGAACAAAACTTTTCCAAATCACATAGTGTTATTTGTTCTTCCAATGTTGCTGATGATTTTAGGTTATTCTACATGCTAGGCATATGTTCTCACACTTTTTAAAAAGTATTTTATATTTTTTAAATTATGTGTGTGTATGTGTATGTGTGTGTGTGTGTGTGTGTGTGTGTGTGTTTGTAGCAAATAGTCCTCTTCACAATAGTCAAACAGAGAGAAAAATTGTTCAAATACCTAATGTGATCAAATCATCTATCTGATAGGTATCAGCAAGATGACAAAACGAACGAAAACCTATCTTCACAACTAATAATGAACATGACTTTTATAGTAACATAAGAATACATTTTAAAAAGATACCAACATTTTGGTATATCAAAAAATCAAATAGATATTTAAAAGGGTGTATTGGTTTGAGTAGGTATGGCCAACATAGGCCCATGTGTTTGAATACTTGGCCATAAGAAGTAGAACTATTAGGAGATTTGGCCTTATTGGAGAAGGTATGGCCTCCTTAGGAGAAGTGAATCACTGTGGAGGCAGACCTTTGAAGTCTTACTTTCTCACACTACTTTCAGTGGGAAGCACATCCAGTCTCACTTCAGCTCAAGATGTACACTCTTGGCTTACCCAGCGCTAAGTCTGCCTACACTCTGACAATGCTTCCTACCATGACAATAATGGTCTATGCCTCTGAAACTGTAAGACAGTCACAAATAAACATTTTTCTTTATGGGAGTTGCCTTGGCCATGGTGTCTCTTCACAGAAATGAAAAGCCCAATTAAGCCAGAGGGTAAGATAAGAAATTTCATTTTATCCATGCCACCAACTGAAAAGACTATACCGCTTAATATCTAAAGAAATATTTGGCCTATGAGCTCTTCTATGGAAGATAACTAGAATTAAATAAATATATAACCATTTGGAAATGAAGGGACCTCATATAGCACAACCACTCCTATGTAAAAAGGTTCCAAGAGCCACCAGGAGTTAGCACAACTGAATATCCAGAGTTATCTCAGAATGAGTTCTAAGGAAAAGTTGTACATCATCTGATACAGAGATCTTATCACATGTCTTCTGCTACAACTGTTAAAGAGTACAGACCTACCCATGAGTCATATATAGTACACCATTTTAACTTTCAAAAGATTCTCTCAAGTATCTGACATATGTCCTTCCCTATATATAAGGTTGAGTAGGTGTATTTTACCACATGGCTGTGCAAACCCCTGAGGCATAGCGATATCTGCAGGTAGGTAAGTGCTAGGTTAAGAGAAAACGCCTCAGGGCACTTCCATGGGATATTTGGCAGCCAAAGCTGGACTTGTGTGAAAAAGAGAAGACACACAGTCTCAACTGTTTATGGTCCAAAAGAAAGAAGATTGAATAAAGGGTATCCATATAAAGCACCAAGATAGCTTTAGGATTTCTATAATGTCTCAGTGGTCATATTTTTTTTCTTTTTATGCTGTTGACTAAAAACAAGTAGACCTAACTAATTCATAAGATGCAATCAATACAAAGATGCAAAGAAGACACAAATTTTAAAGAAAGAAAATGACACTACAAAAGAACTGAAATAAAACAGTATTAATTGAATTTAAGGAAATTGGTGTCTTTGGGTTGACTAATAATAATAAAAAATAACAGGGATGGAGAAATTGACCTAGATAAGAAACAGTAGAGAAAGATGAGCAAATTTAATTATGAAACTGGATGAACATAAATGACATGTTCAGCTCTGAGACAGAGACTCTAAAAATAAACATATGGGAATGACGGTGCTGCACTCTAAAGTCAGCAAGTCATAAGGGCCTGTTACCACTGTATCAAGAAGAAGAAAGAAACAAAGGATTTGGGAATAATAAATGTGAGATTATGTGCAGGAATAAAATGACAAAATCAAAGCACCAGTGATGGGGGGGGGAGAGACATACAGCAAAATCAAGAAAACTGATTCATGGATTATGAAACTTCCACAGGAGGAAGTAAAATGTTATAGGGTAGAAAGATTACTGTTAAAAATGGTCTCCTGTGCCAATGAGTTCAAGGTTCTTCCCCACTTTTTTTTTTTTTTTTTTTTTTTTTTTTTAGCAGATTTATGTTGAGTTCTTTAATCCACTTAAACTTTAGTTTTGTACAGGGTGATACTTATGGATTTATTTGCATTTTTTACATGTAGACATCAAATTAGATCTGCACCATTTGTTAAAGATGCTGTCTTTTTTTCCATTGTATGGCTTTGGCTTCTTTGTCAAAGATCAAATGTCCATAGGCGTGTGGGTTTATTTCTGGGTTTTCAATTTGATTCCATTGATCCACTAGTCTGTTTCATTGCTAGTACTGTGCAGTTTTTATTACTGTTACTTTATAGTACAGCTTGAGATAAGGGATGGAGACACCTCCAGAAGATCTTTTATTGTACTGGATTGACTTCGCTTTTTGGAGGGCTTTTTTTTTTTTTTTTTTTTTTTTTTTTTTTTTTTTTTCATATGAAGTTGAAAATTTTTCTATCAAGGTCTGTAAAGAATTGTGTTGGTATTTTGATGGTGATTGCATCACAACTATAGATTGCTTTTGGTAAGATGGCCATTTTTATGATGTTAATACTACCAATCTTTGAGATCTATGAATCATGGAGCTGATAAATGTAAAAGAGTATTAGCAGAATGCAGTGGGGAAAGATATCATTTCCCTATTAGTTATAGAAAATATTCACAAAATCCAAAAACAATTAATTATAAAACCACTCTTGAACATTTAAACTAAAAGATATATCTCAGGCTGAAGAGATTGCTTAGCCAACTATAATATGACCCCTCGCATCCAGTTGTCCCATATATTCTTTTAAATGCCTCTAACTGCATACACTAGGAATCTAACACTAACTTCTGGCCTCTGTGAAGAAGCAGAGGCCAGCACAAATATTCACATACACTCATAGACACATGCCTACACAAATAAGTAAGATACCTTCCATTTTGTTTACAAATACATATATTTTGCTTTATTTTACGAACATATGTATATACATATGTACATGTATGTACATTGTACAAAGCATATACAGGAATTAGAGCCTAACTTGCAGAAGTCAGTTATCTAGTTCTATCATGTGGGTCCTATGCATGGAACAGAGGACATCAGGCTAGGAAAAAGGTGTGTCTACCCACTGAAGCATCACATAGGCACTACAAGAAACCTTTAAAGATAAAATAAAATATTTAACAAATTCTAGTTAATGACAAATGAGACAAGTGTCCCGGCACTATCACAACCAACTGTGATAAATTGTGACCTTTAATTTCCAATTAAAACAAAACAAGAATGCCAATTCTCACTTGTCCATCAGTGTGGTCCTTGACAACACAGCCCACATTTGCAGGGAAAAAAAATGTATTCCAAACAGAAAGAAGAAGGGGGACAAAAATTATCTCTGTGGTTCCTTATGACATGACCATACATATGCATATATATGTGTGTGTGTATGTATGTATTATGTATTAAGTATATATGTATGTATGGCATGTCACGTATATACATATGAATCCTTTCAGTGTGGAGGGGAAGCAATACCTGACACCTGCTTCTTAGTATTGAAGTCAGGAGAGCTGCTGGAGAAGAAAGACTGTCTTCCATAAGGATGGCTAGTGCAACTTACCCTTGTTCCATTGGATTAACCCATGAACATGTGCACAAGGGAAGCACAAACATGGTTCCAAAGCCATGGGTACCTGTAGGATAGATTGTTGATAGAACATTGTGGGCTGATGTGCTGCAGAAAACACTTAAACATAATGATTAAATATGATCATTATTCCTTCAAAAATGGCATGGATGGCTATTCAGGAAGGATCACAGAATCTTTTGATATTGTTCCATACCTGTTCCATACACCCTGTATCAAAACAAAGTACTGGAGCCCTAGTCAATGAGTTTTGATATGCCTTCTCTGAGCAGCACAGAGTAATTGAGGAACTTTCTTCCCCTGGATGAAGCGGACAGCTGTTGGCACACTCCAGTGAAATTATGCACTTGATAGAGGAAAAGACATATAGCATGGCATCTCTCAGCTTTCTGCCTTTCTCCCTGAACGTTCTTAGGGTATAGAGAAGAGTGACTACCACGGGGAGATGGGATAGTGACATTCCGTATAGCAATGAAAAAAACTAAAGAATAAACCAAGCATACTCAATGTTCATGCCTGTGAGGGTAAGGAGATCACATTGGGTGCAAATGCTGCTGGGACCCAGGCCCACGACTGTTGGGGGCAGGTGTCAGCTGGCACAGAGTCAAGGAAACAGACTTCTGGATTCATACATGAGACAGAAGCAGATTCCTTTATTGCTAAAATAGGACATGACTTTATACCTTCTTCACAGTGTCCCATTGGCTCCTAAACTGCAAACTGCTGCTATGACTCCCCCTCCTTGGGTCCAATTGTGATGTCACCAGTCTCTGGGCAGCCAATCTCTGGGCATCCCAGGCTTGTCCAGGTCTTTCTCAGGAGGACTTTACAGGAAGGCCCCCCCTTCTGTGCATGCATGTTGCCTGGCAAGTAGGCCTTGTTCCTGCTCAAGGCAGGTTTTCTTCTCCTACAATATGTGTGTGTGTGTGTGTGTGTGTGTGTGTGTGTGTGAAAATTTTTCAAAGAATTAATAGGAACCATTTTATATTCTTAAAACAGTTAAAATGTGCAAACTATAACTCAGATATATATATATATATATATATATATATATATATATATATATATATATATATATATATATGGTGTATGAAGAATAATCTTATATTTGAATTCTATACCACTGAATCTAGACCTTTGCATCTTTATACCAAATTCTATATCAGTTAGTTAAAAATATCTTATGAGTGACAATCGATGCATTAAATTGAGGAATAGAATCACTAATCTACTTTTTGTTCTATCTTCTCTGTACATTTCAAATTCCTCCCTTCTTTCTTTTTAGTCACTTTCTCATAACTGGATGCCAATGTCCAGCAATGCCTCCTGTCAGGTCTGATTCAATGTCAGTGTCTGGTTCTTTTGTTCTGAAAGCATATAATTTCTCACAAGCATTGTACAGTCCTAAAACTATATAACTCAACTATAATACATGGTTTACTTCCAATGTTTTGAAAGTGCTATCAAGCTGTTTGGGAGAAATAAGATATACAAATTAAATCATGGTCATGTCAATTGCATGTCTACTTTTATCACAAGAATATACATCATAGGTACAGCAGATAGATATGACTCTATAGAAATACAAGGTCTTCAAAAAACCCCAGATGCATGCAGAATATGGCATTTTAAAATGATTTTTTTTTTAGCTTTAAAGATTCATTGACAATGAGACAGGTTAACTCCTGACAACACCCAGCCTACCTCAAAGAAGATGATGAGCATCAAAGAACCTCCTTATGGAGATGGCTTCAAATGTGGCAAATTAGCCACTGGGCAAAAGGTCCTCATTTCTACCACAGACAGACTTTTGTCTTAAAAAAAAAAAGGCAAGCTTGGATGCAGGCAGAGTTAATGGCCAAACTCTGCCAAGACAGGGTAAGCAAGTCCTCAATAGTTCCTGCCTCACAAAAAAGTCTGTAAGATATATTGGCCAGAAGACTGAAGAGGATGCTCCAATGTTATAGAGAGTTTTGGGTGAATATTCAAATAGAAAACTGTCTCTTGTCATCTTTTCATTTGGAAAGCTACTAACATGCCCTCACGACATACTCAGATAATCAAGTTTACTCCTCAAGACTCTGAGGGAGTTGAAGACCAGGTAGCTTAGTTTTACAATGAAGCTTAATTGCTCAGGAGTTAAGATGTTTTTAGGTCCTATAGGTTTTCTAAGTAGATAATGACAATATGTGATGGAGATTGATTTACATTCAGAAATTTAGATGCACCAAGGTAGGAAAGATGTCTTCTTCAAGACTGTCAAAAACAAATAGCCAAAACACTAAGAGTGTAACATTTATATATTCCTGATTGTGCTCCAGTTCTTCTTGCCATAGGTAATCTATTGTATATATGTATAATAATATAAATGTATATGTACAAAAACAAAATATTTTTTAAAAATATCAAAACTAACAATTATAGTGTATAAATGTAATGCAACTTCTACTAAAAATTGGATACAATTTCTCACACGTTATAACTTTGCATCGCATAGACACCCAACAGATGTCTCAGAGTAAAACCCATATGAGGAAGAAACTGAACAAGGAGCACTATTAGACCTGATTTTAAAATCATTTCACTACAAAAATCATAACAGGATGGTACTTGTATAAGATTAGGGACATAAACCAGTGAACATGACATATACCTTTTTACCTAGGTCAACAAATCCTCAAAAACATTAAGTATAAAATATTAAAAACTGAGACTTCAGTTATGACTCTGCAATGATGACCCTAAAGACAAGACAGGACAAAAACCAGACCCAACATAGAAGGCTGTGTATTAGAGACAGGAAAAGAGGCCCAGAAAGAAAATAGTCATTGAGGAAACAACTAAGTAACTATATACAAATGATTTTATTTATTTATTTTTTAAGGTATATATTCATTTTACATCCTGATCTCAGCCTCCCCTCCTTCTGATCCCTCCCTCCTAACCTCTTCCTCCTAAACTTTCTTCTCTTTGAGAAGGGAAGCCCTCCCCCGAAAACCCCCACCCACACCAACATACTCCAGTACATCAGTTAGCATCGGGAGTGAGTTCATCTTCTTCCAATGAGGCTAGACAAGTGATCCAAAGCAGGCAACAGACTCCATGTCTTAACAGCACCTGATCAGCTTGTTAGGAGACCCACATGAAGACCAAAGTGCCCATCAGTTACTATGTGTAGGCAGGTCCAGTCCATCATTGCTCTTTGGTTGGTGTTGTCATCGTTGTAAAATTCCTTGGGTCTAAGTTAATGGACTCTTTTAGTTTTCTTGTAGTGTTTTTTTCCCTAATGAACTCTATATTGAAAACTCAATGTTTACATAAAAGGCTTAGAAATTAAATTTCTCAAATATATTATTTTACCTCAGAAGAATTCAAGCTACCATTAATCTAAAAAGTATGATTTGTCCATGCCAAATACCCCTGAATGATAACTTGTTCAAGGTAGACACTCAGACCCTTTAAAGGACAAACTTTTCCAAATAACTTCTTATATAAAAGAACAATCACATTTTCCAATATTCAGTCTTTTCCTGTGAAGAAGGCATGCTACTTAAAAGTGTGGAGATGCAAATTGTATCCTGGAGGAAAAGAAAAAGTCTTTTTACTTATCTGCTCTTAGCATCTAGACAGCAGCATCTAGAGCCACCACAGGAGTATGAGAGTGCTTGGGGTAGCATGCTCCTCTGTTTCATCACCCTACTTCCTGAAGTGAATGAGAACTATCCTCTACCTTATGAAGGCAAGGAGATGTAAAAGTAAGCTGTAGCATGGCGCTAAGTACTTCAGGAAGTTGTCAACACTTATCAAAATTTTTGTTAATGCCTCTAAAATTATCATTTACTTCAGCTAAATGACCTCCTCTATCTTTAGAAAAAATTAGATAATTGACTTATCTACTAACATTTGACAGCTCTCCAGAGAAGTCAAAGTGTGAAATTTCATGATGTAATTCAATAAACTCGTTTTAAAACATTATTTCAGTTGCTTTTCAGTGCCTGAAAACCCATAGAGAACATGTCTTTCTTTGAATTCTCTAGCTGCTTGTCGTCATATTTCATCTAGTGATGGCAACCGTTTAATATCTACACTCTTTGACACTCAGTCCTGTTGATTGTCTGTTATGACATTACATCTACTGCAGTCTCTAATATATTTGCATTACAACTTTCTCTTTAATTACTTATTTATTGTTCTGTTTTGACTGTTTTGACTGTTTTCTGCATGTCACACACACATATACATATATACAATGCTAATTGGAACAACATATGCATGTATATAATATGCTAAGGGAGTGATTGTCCTTAAATAGCAAGCACACTACTGTGCAGTTTGGATCTCCACTCACAATCTCATGTGAACTGTATTTTAGATGAATTATTGTCAGAATAATTTTTACAAAATTGTAAATAGTGTTTCTTATTTTTGTGTATATAATTATTCATTCTATGTATTTCAGACACATTTTGAAACCTCTAGATGGAACATTATACGTACTAAATAGCTACTCCAGGAGAGAATCAGTGATTTGTAGGCACAGGGCCTCTCCTGTCATCACTAGATAGATTAAACACAGCTACAGATGAGTAGCCATAATTGGACTCAATGGTAATTTAAAAACAAAACAACACAAAGCAAAACCAAAACAAAACAAAACAAAAAATAGACCTGAACATGAGCAAGATCCAAAGGAGTGAACAGGGAGGGGGAAATAAGAAAAAGGATGTAAGTAGGATGAAAGTCTCACTTTTTAAAATAAATAAGAAACAAATTCAAACTAGACATTTTAAAAAGAGATTTAGGAGTACAATTGTATAGCAAAGGCAGCAGTACTATACGGTTGGTATCTAATAGCAAAATAATAAATTTTTGAAAAATATTTCACACAGTTATAGCATAAAACGAGTAAAATGATTAAATAATGACATTTCACATTTTAAATATAAAATTCTACTCATACAATAATCCTCCACCTTCTTTAATGTGATTTAAATTGGGAAGAAGGTACTAGAATGTGAATCTGTATTTATTTATCCAAAACTGGTGGTGCTTGCACTGTCATGCTTGTGTTCAGACTAGAGAGAAGTTTTCACATGTCTCAAAATGAAAATTAGCTGACACTATTAACAATACTTCAAGGATATCTGGCTGCATTCACATGGGATCATCATTGTGCCTTAGTGAGGTAATAAAGGAAGTCTCAACAGGTCCCCTCAGGGATAATCTATGTCATCTAGTGAGCCTGGAGACTGGACAGATCACAGATTCAGTAATTGCTCAAATGTTCCCCATAAGATAACATTTATTGAGCACCTACATTGAGTAAGGCACTGAACGTAGTCAGTGAATGGAACAGATACAATTACCTTCTTTCATGGGTTTTGAACAGACCATAGGGACCATATGGGTAATTATAATAGCTGCAGCATTTAATCAGAGAAAATGTGAAGCCCAGGAAGGTCATAAACCAAAGCATGGGTTTTGGTTGATGTAGCAGCTCTTGATTTGTGGCCTGTTTCTTTATGAATATCAAAAACTGGAGAGTTAGAGTCAAGTTTGTGAGAACAGTTAGGAGGAGGATATAGGAGAACCAGATAATAATTGCACAAGATGATTTTGAACATGAAGTAATTGGGTCATCTTACAAACTGCATATGAGGTGAAGGAGATAGGAAATTGGAAGCTGTCTGTCCTCAACAGAGAAATGGAAACAGAGAGTGATATTTAAATGGAAAGAAATGAAATGGGAATGGAGAGAAATTGGAAGCAGTGTCCTATGTATCGACCTTCTTAGCCCTTAAGATGTTGATTTAGAGACAGGAAGATTGCAGAAGAGAGACTCTCAGCAGTGCTCCTTATATTGAGGGGTGAGGACCAAACCATTGGTTAAGTACTTGAAGGCTGGGGTTCCTTGGCATGAGCAAGAAAGTAACAACAATGGATAGTGAATACCAGATATTGAAAACCAACACTGGACCTTTAGTAGAAATAATGCACTCTAAAAGAGCACTGGGACCAATGCCCCCTACATGCAGTAGAGCTCCTTTTCTTCCTCAATGTTTAATTGGTACTGTAGGAGACAAGCCGCTTAGATATGGTCTTACGACCATAACTATCACTTGGGAGGAGCAAAATACCAAGGACTGTTATGATTCTGTGTTCCAAGTATGACACAGCAAGACAGTACAGTGGTTTCTTCATCTTGTATTCTTGATGAGGTCATTTCAGCTTTAATTAGAATTTCATCTCCTTGATAGAGATCCCCAGGGAAATTACCCAACTCTATCATAGAAACTTGATGTCAAAATTCCCCAACTAACACTGCTCTTGGCTTGTGTTAAAGGACGCATGCTGTGAAAGACACATGCAGATGTCATGGGATACATAAGGAAGTGTTTTGTTTGTTTTTGTTTGTTTGTTTTGCTGTTTTGTTTGGTTTTCTTTAAAAACTCTAACCTCTGAACACTAGGGGCTGCTCTTACATCTGGATTATCTGAGAATAGTTCTAAGAAGTGGGCTAAAGACTTTCATTGGCTATTAACAATGTCTGGGTAGTCATCACTGGTGGCCTTCTCTTAACAAAAAAGTCTCCTATTCCAGTGGAAATACAAGTGCTCACAGCCCCACCCTCATCACTTTGGACTTAGCAGCTGGTTGCTACTTGTATATAGAAGTACGATAGCTGTGGTTGGTAGTACAAACTGCACTCATGAGCAGACTGTATGTATGGCCTGGCCTCTTGGAAGAAGGGGTAGATGAGCTAGGTGTCAATTTGAGTGAAGTTAGCATAAGATCAGAGTGGGAGCCGTCAGTGTCCCACTGGTACTCACACCATCCCACCAGTACTCACACCATTGATTCCATTGTGAACTACATTCTGGCAGCCCCAAGGATACATACTGGAAATGTAAGTGTTGTTTGGAAAATTTCAACATTTGTACCTATGCTACAGATTAACTTTGGTACTCGGGAACCCTGAAGGTAGTTTTTAACTTTTCTTTTGTGGCCAAGCCTTATCATTAAAGCTCTGGCAACAAGAAGTGAAGATAGAAAGGGTCAAATTAGCATTTGTTCCCCAGGCACAAATGAATGCCCTTTGTGTCAAACTACTTTGGTCTTTAAAGACAAACTATTCAAAACCTCCAGGCGCTTTATCAAGTTCAAAAGCAGAATCCTACGGGGAAATAAATAGCATCTCAATCACTCATCTTTATTTTCCTGAAAATATTTAGGCTTTTTTTTTAAGTAAGTAAATATTAGATGTGTCTTTTGCTTTTCTAATAGTTTTGTACATTGCATGATTCTGATTTGTGTTCACTAAGGATAGGTCACAAGTGTATACAGAGTAAGAAATGGACAGTGGATGTTGATTGGATGCCAGAGCCCCAGCTGCCACAGATGGTGTAGGGTCTAATTTAATTCTAAGAGGAAATAAATTCCTTTTAATTCCTTATGTAAGTCTTTTGTGAATTTCCCTAGGACTTAAAAGTCTCTGACACTGTTTTCAACGTGTCTATGTAATATAAATTTCTATTTGGAACTGCCAGTTTAATGCTTTCCTTATCAGGTCTCGCAATGTTTTGGAAGTGCTTTTCTTTTTCCTTTCTTTCTTTCTTTCTCTCTTTCTTTCTTTCTTTTTCTTTTTCTAAAAAGTATATTTATGAATTCTATGATAATTTCATATCATTTACCTTGATCATGCTCAACCCTCCCCACAAATTCACCATACCTTTCCACCCACTCAACTTCAAGTTTCTGTCTCTTTATTTAAAGCTGTGGAGTCCCATTTATGTTGCTGACTGCATTTCTAAGTGGCCCCTACCCATGGGTGTTGTCAGCCTAATCCGGAGTCACACCATTAAGGACAACTGACTCTCCTCCCAGCAGCTATCCACTGTCAGTCCACAGTTAGTGGAGGGAGTTCCTGGCACCTCCGCCAAAACCAATCCAGAACATTCTGCCTTGAGCTTACACAGGCCTTGTTCATGCTGTCAACTTCCTGTGTGCAACTTGAAGTCATCCAGCACCTCTGGCAGTTAGTCTTCTGCACTTTCTTCTGAGGAGATCTGGTGTGATCTGGACGCCCGTTTTAGGGCTGAACATTCCAAGCTGTCTTCTTCTCTGCTTGCTGATTAGCTGAGGCCTCTGAATTGGCATCTGCGCAAGACAGAGCATTTTGATGAAGGTTCTGAGATGCAGGGATTCAAGGCACAGTAATGTCCTTAGGAGTCATCTTAGGGTAATAGGATTTTCCATCTCAGAAAGCTCTCCTCCCAGTCTTATTGAGGGTGGTGTGTTTTATTGTGTTTGTTTATTTTAAAGGCTGGCACTTTCGCTATAATGTTGAGTCGGTGAGTTAAAGGATAACTCATTTTATCTTGCAATTATTTGTGAAAGGAGCAGGGAGAGAAAATGAGGTTGGACTCATGGATGTCTCTCTTTCCTTTTATCTTTCTTTCATAAGCATGTAGATAGGGGTTGAAAAGAAAGAAGGGGGAATATAGAAATAAGCAGGGGTGATAGGACAAAAAAGTAGGTTATTACTCAGCTATTAAAAACAAGGAATTCCCGAAATTTGTGGATAAATGGATTGAGCTAGAAATGATTATAATGAGTGAGTTAACCCAGAAGCAGAAAGAATCAAATGGTATATACTCACTTATATCTGCATACTAGCCCAAGGGGCATGTCCCACGAAAGCCTTCACTTACCAGGAAACTGGGACAGAGGGGAGGGCATCCTATTGGGACTCTAAATGAGAGACGCATGGGAGAACAGCAAAATAAAAGGATCCAGAGGGTCCTAGAAATCTACAAGTAGAAACAATATGATAGGCAGATTTGGGCCCAGGGGTCCCGCTCAAACTAAGGCACCAGCCAAGGACAATACAGGAGGCAAACTTTAAACCCCTTCCCAGATCTAGCCAATGGTCAGAATATTCTCCACAGTTGAGTGGAGAGTGTGATATGACTTTCTCACGTACTCTGGTGCCTCACATTTGACCATGTCCCCTGGAGGGGCGGACATGGTGGCACTCAGAGGAAGACAGCAGGTAGCCAAGAGAGACTTGATACCCTATGAGAATATACAGGGGGAGGGAATCCCGCTCAGGAACAGTCATAGGGGAGGGGAATAATGAGAAAATGGGGGGGGGGGAGGAATGGGAGGATACAAGGGATGGGATAAACATTGAGATGTAACAAGATTAAATTAATAAAAAAAAAAAGACAAAAAAAAAGTAGATTATTGAATCTATTGCTCAACTTAAGGCCTTACTTGTTCTTCACAAATAAGGTTATTGTTAGTTCTTTGGTATAGATTTTTGTATATTGATGCAAAATAAGTTTAATTTTGATACATTGGTATAGAATTCAAATTTAAGATTAGTCTTCACACACGGCGTGTGTATATTTCTACTCTAATATGAAGTATTGTATGCATACAACTCAACTATAATACAAGACTTACTCCTAATACTTTGAAAGTGGTATTGCTGGCTGATTAGGATAATTAAATAATACAAGTTAATTGTTAGTTGACCAAATCATGGTCATGCCAATTGCTAATCTTTCTATCACAAGAATATATACCATAGGTTTAACAGAGAGATATGGAAGTAAAATATTTAGATAAGGTCTTCAACAGCCTCAGAGACAGAATTTGGCATTTATAGATGTTTTGATTATTTTAAAGATTCTTTGACAACAAGACCAGTTAACTGCTGGCAACACCCAGCCTATCTCAAAGAAGATAATGAGTATCAAAGAACCTCTTTATAGAGATGGCTGATATGGCAAATCAGCCACTGGTCAAAATGTCATCATTTCTGCCACAGACAGAATTCTGCCAAAAACAAATGGGCAAGCTTGAATGCAGGCAGAGTCTACAGCCAGTCTCTACCAAGACAGGGTAAGCAAGTCCTTGATAGTCCTGCCTCACAAATATGTCTGTCATATATACTGTGCCAGAAGGCTGAAGATGATGCTTCAACATTATAGAAAGTTTTGGGTGACTGTTCAGGCAGTTAACTGTCTCTGTCATTTTTTTTTTTTTTTTCATTTTGGAAGCTGCTAACCTGCACCTCCAGTTTACTCAGGGAGAGTACAGAATCTTACCAGATGTGGGTGCTTTTTGTCCTTACACACCTTGCTGCCAGTATATAACCAAAAGTAACATCTACAGGGTATTCCACATGGTAGAAAGCCAGCCCAGAAGAAAAAATACATCAATTCAGTAAAATCACTACTATTACCCAGAACTACATGTTTGACTAATGTGAGGCTTGGAGCATTGTGGGTAAAAAAGTATGAAGACAGACACATGGATAGCTCCTCAAACACTCATCTTAAAAAGGAAGACATGCAGGCAGAAACATCTCATTATTTGTTTAAATATGTAAACCTCTCTAATATCTATATAGACCCCAAAACAGTTTTTCCCTTTCCGAAATTGCTCCTCCATTTCATCCCATGTTTCATTCTAGTTATATTTTTCATATTTATAATAATTAATTTTCTTTCTTTTTAAAATATTTTTATTTTTACATATACATTTACATTATTATACATATATACAATAAACTATCTACAACAAGAAGAAACACAGAACAATTAGGAATTATATACATGTTACATTAGTGTTTTGGCTATTTGTATTTGGCAACCTTGAAGAAAACATCTTTCCTATCTTGGGGTATCTAAAATTCTGAATGTAAATCAATGTCATATCTCATCTCCATCAATTTAAAACATCTATCTAGACCTAAAAACATCTTGAGCCCTAAACAACTAAGCTTAATTGCAAAACTATACTATCTGGTCTTCAACCTCATCAGAGACTTAAGAAGGAATAAAATTGATTATCTGAATATACAGCGAGTGCAGGTTAGCAGCTTCTCAAATGAGAAGATGACAGGGACAGTTTGCTACATAAGAGCAGTTACTGACAGGAAACATTTGTATATCCAGAAAAACTATCCTTCAAATAACAGAAATAAACTTTCAAAGAATTTAAGAAGCAAATCACATTATGACTACAATATTAGAATTGCTGTTGTTATTTATGAAATCTTATATGTAACTTAAAAGAAAAGCTGAAGCTTAGGTAAGAATAAGAGACACAGATGAGCAAATAAGATGTAGAAAAAGAGCTAAGATGCTCAATTCATTAGAGTGAATAAAATTTAACACAATTAATAGAAATCAAAGAAAATACCAACAAAATTAAAGCAAGTGCATAATTGTCAACAATATCCCTACATGTAACTGGCATTATCATTACAACTAAAAGACAATTTCTTCTTAAAATGCTTCAGGTTATAGCAACCCTTGCCAATATCATTGCCATTAGTTGCCCCTCAGTGCTGTGTGAGAACTTCCTATTGCTGAAGACACCATGCGCTTCAGACACAGGCGTCAGAGGACTGTAACTGTTCTAAATACTTCCTTACTAAAGACTTGCTTTCATGGTACCAGAAAGTGTACCATGATAGTTTTCAAAGGGTGAAGCAACAAACAGCCCATGCTAGCTATAAAATGCAACAGTGACCAGCTTGGCACAAGAACCATATTGGTACATTAGTGCCATGCATATCTCACAGAGTTAGCTTCCTCACCATTCCCATTCCTTAAGAAAACTTTTTTTTTTTTTTGAGACAAGGTTTCACTGTGTAGCCTTGGCATCTTGGACTCCCCCACCCTTTTTAAAAAAGATATGTTTATTTATTAAACAATATCCTGCCCTCCAGAAGAGGGCACCAGATCTCATTATAGACAGTTGTGAGCCACCCACCCTGTGTTTTCTGTCAAATGAACTCAGAACCTTTGGAAGAACAGACAGTGCTCTTAACCTCTGAGCCATCTCTTTAGCCCACAAGGAAACTTTTCAACAGCCAGTGAACTTTTAGAGCCGCAGCCAATCAAAATGCACAGTTGTGAAGACCAATCCCAGTGGATATATCTACAAAAATTTCCTGCACCTAAGCCTCAGGGAACATTGAGGAAGAGGTGATTTCAGGACTTAAGAGCCAGAGGATCATGGAGATGATTGTGAGATTGTGTCTCCAAGTAATTTCAGAAACAGTACCTGTGAAGTCTCACCAATATGGCTGCCTAAGCATGAGCTGAACAACAACAGCAACAGAAATGGCAAAGTGGATAGAGCAAAGACAATGAGGTCTCAACCCTACACATACACACACACACACACACACACACACACACACACACACACACAACACACACACACACATAAACACACACACACACACACACACACACACACACATACACACACACACACAACTACAGGTATCTAGTCTTCCCAGGCAGTACACAGCAATTAGACGTCCAAAACAAATATAGACTAAAAGGATTATATTTAGGAATATATACTCATAATCCCATATGAGTGTAACAGCAATTAATTAAAAATAAGGTTATGAATTTGAAAGAGAACAAGCAAGGGTATATAGATGAAGGAGAGGAATAGGAAAATGGTGAAATTATCATCACAAAAACAAGAGAAAACTTCTTTTTACATAGGAATGCTGAAAATAGTGGAGATATGCTTAAAAAATGTTCAGTCTCTCTATTAATGTGAGATATGCCAATTAAAATTGTAATGGAATAGTAAAATAAATGACAGCTTAGCAGATTAGCTTTACAAGGCATAATTATTTACTTCCTGAAAGAAACGTACCCTACTAGCTAAGACACTAAGATAAAAAAGAAAGTACTGAAAATTCAGAACATGTAACCAAAAACTGAAAATAGGCTGTATTCATATCATAACATAAAAAGTTAAAATTTAAATTATTCAAAAGAGTAAATAAGATTATTACATATAATAAGGAGAACAATATATGAAGAACACAAGATTGACATATAAATAAAATAGATGCTGATAGATACATAGACAGATTGATAGATAGATAGATACATAGATAGATAGATAGAAATGTAGCTCATTCCATAACACAATCATCAGCAGGCAGAATATAGAAGCCTACTACTCTGTAAGCTAACCAATAAAATATTTTTAAAAGATATAGATTTAAGCAATGATTTTCAAAGTAGGATTTCAATAGCTCAGAACACAACACATGTTGACAAACAGAACTGTCTCGATTTTAAAAGTTCCTACTTTTTAAAAAAAAGAAAGAAAAAACTCTCATTATAAAAATAGCCTAGAGTTATAAGAAAATGTTTGCCAGTTATTCTTCTAATGGAAGATTAATAATCATGATATATAGAATATACAATGGTTTATCACAAGACTAATTACAATCAATAAATGAACAAATGAAGTGAGAAAACAATATTCACTGGAAGTAGTAAAAATAGGCCAAATACATAAATAGGTTTTAAAATATCTAACATTCTTATCAAGGAAATAGAAATCAAAGCTACACTTAAATACTTTCTCATATAAGTCTAAATGTTTAAAATTAATAAAACAATAACAAGTTCAGTATGTAGGATGGAAGGAACAGCACTTATACACTGTTGGTGGGAATATAAATTAAAGTAGCCACTATGGAAATTAGTCAAAAGGTTCCTCACAACATTGAAAATAATATGACATACAAAACAGTTGACTAGTTTTGTTTTATAATAGGTCTTGTGCTTGCCATCAGAGTGGTGGAAAATGTCCCAAAGACACCATTTCACAGCGGTTGTTTTCCAATTTTACTTCTCCCTCTGCCTCTACTTCCTTAGCCTTGGGGGCATGACAAATGGTGAGTCTCTGTATTAACTACCATTCACTGCAGAAAGAAGCTTCTCTTATGGGGATTGAGGGGTAGTCTGATCTGTGTATATATTGGTAATTATTTAGGCAATTTGATACTATGCTAATTTGGCATCTTACTAGATTCTCCTTGGGCCCATCTTCTTTTCTTGTAGTTGTCTTTAAGTGGGTTTTCTTTCTGAGTAGTACTGGCCTTGTAAAAATTCTATAGAAGAATTCCTCTTCTCTTTTTTGGAAAAATTTGAATACTCCTAGTGTCAGTTCTTTGAAATTCTTTAGAACTTGTCATTGAATCTATTAAGATTTGAGCTTTTTAAGTTGTTAGATTTTTTATTTTTGTTTCAATATCCACTCTTATACACTGCTGATGGGAGTGAAAAATAACTGCAGCTACTTTGAAATAAACTCAAATTATTTTCAAAATATTTTTGAAGTACGGCGCTCATTTGACCCAGCTATACCATTCCTGGGTACATGGCAAAAGGATTACATATCCTTTACAGAGACACTTGCACATCTATGTACATTGCTTTTTATTTTAGCTTTAATTGTTAACAACGGAAGAGTAAAGCTTAGTGAGGGTTTGTCTAGAGTGCCTTGGTTTTCGAGGAAGATCTGTTAGAAACAGTCTTGATTGTGAATTGATGTAGGTAGCACCCAGATCCCTGTGTGTAGCATTGTTGCTAGGCAGGAGGTCTTGAACTACATTTAAAAAGCTAGCTAAGCAAAGGCCTGTGCATTTAGAGGGCAAGCCAGTAAGCAGGCCTTAGACATACCAATGGATTGCTGACTTTACCCAAGTGTTGGTTTTGGCTGATTATCTTTAAGCAAGGTTGGATTTGGTTGTTCTTTTCAACTTTCTTTTTTCTCAAAGTAGATAATGCAAAAATATGATGTGAAGAAGAAAACAAAGGCCAAGCATGGAGAAGAGATGGGTAAAATTTCTTGGATCCTAGCTAGCTAAAACATTCCACAAAGGAATGCTATTGATAATACTTATTATTAACATTATCAGTAGTTTGTTATCATAAAGCTAAACACAGTAAGATAAATTCTTCACCTCTTACATCTAGTGTCATAGTGTGCTTCCCCTTTCTATGATAGACTTCATTATCATAACAATGGTGAAGAAATGGCTTATAAGGATTACAGACTTCATCTCCAGGGGAAGCCAAGGCAGGAGCTCAAGCCAGGAACTTGGAAGTAGGAACTGAAGCAGAAACCACCCCAGAGGAACTCTGCTTACTGGCTTGCTTTGTGCCTTGTTTTCTCATCTAACTTTTCATACAGCCCCTGCCCACCTACGCAAAGAAGACTAGCAGTGAGCTGGAACCTCCTATATCAACTATCCATTAAGAAATTGCTTCACAGATGTCCCAAAGGCCATTTCAATGAAGAAATTCCTTAAGTAAGATGCCCTTTTCCCTGGTATGTCTTTTGGTGTAAAATCAAATAAAACCAATCCACACATTTAGAAATTAAAAAATAAACAAATAAAAGCAAACTATATTTTAACACAAAGCAGAGGGTTGATTATGGGAAGTAGCAACAGAAGAAAAAATAAGTAGGGTCACATGGGTCCATTATATATGACAAATAAATGTAAAAATCAATATACTATTGTATACTGATATAGATGATAGATTACAGATAGATAGATGGATAGATAGATAGATAGATAGATAGATGGATAGGTAGATAGATAGAGAGATAGATAGACAGATAGTAGTAGATATTTGTATATAGTCATATAAATGAAAAGTTTAAGTTACTTTTGTAACAAATGTGACAAATTCACGTATGTATGTGTGAATAAAAAACAGCGGAATCTGTGTAAGATGATTAATACGTGTAGTCTCTGAGAACTGGATTTGGGAATCCATTGACTGACCTCGTGCCCAGTTCACTCATTCCACTTTTTATTTATGACTGGAGATGCAATCTCTCAAACTCTTGTTTCAGCTGCTCTCTGGCATGCCTTCTCCACCATGAGACTGACTTATTTCTGTGTAGCTACAGTCAAAACAAATTCCTCTTTCTAGAACCCTTAATGTTTCATCTCATCAAGAGAAAAGTGACTAATAGAGTACGTTAAACTATTTACATGTTATAGGACATTTGGGTACATACAACTCTAGACATAATATGTACATTAAATTCATGTAGTAAAATATAGTTAATTAATATATCAAAAGGTAATATAATATTTAAAACTATGGAGATATAAGCTGATTCATTATAAAGTTAGATCAAACTATACAGTATTCATTAAGTTATTCCTTTAAGAATGATGGGCAACTATGATCTAGGCAAGGGGTTTATACTAGTAAGCCAGGGAGACACAAATAGGCACTGATACATTCTCTTAATGTAGCCAGTGTAATTGTAATCATACCAATGGGCATAAAATCGCAGACTCATTTAGACCTTCGGGAAGATGAAATAAGCAGAAAGTCAGCATCAGACACAGAATACTGACGGTCCAGGAATTTCAACCAAGAGCTTTAAGCAAATATAACAAAGTATGTGAAAGCTGTATGTATTGTTTCTTCTTACTGACATGACCAAAAGCAACTAATGGAAGGAAGACGTTATTTTGGTTTACGGTTTCAGAGGGACAAGAATCCATTCTGTCAGAGACATGTGGGTTAGGGTGAGGTGTCAGGCATGGCAGCAGGAGCGAGAAGCTGAGAGATTCCCAGCAACAGGAAGGAAAGAGACCAAACTGAATGCAGTGGCAAGACTATATAGTCTCAAACCCTGCTCACAGTGATATTTCTTCACCGAAAATTCTACTGTTCAAATATTTGAGAATACATGGGGCAGTTCTATTTCAAACCAGCAAACTATAGATCTCACAAGCAGTTGATGCGACTTGCTGTGGGTGAGTAAATAAGTAGAGGATGTTACTTTCAATTTTATTTTAAATCTCTCTCTCTTTGTGCATGTGTGCCCTCTAAGCCACTCTGCCATTTCACCAGCCTCTTACTCATACATTTCCGTCTCTCAGTCATTTAGTTTTTCAATGGGCCAATGCAATATGAACTAAGTTATCAATTTTCCTTTAGTTTTATGAATTATTTTAATATACTTAAGGACTATTTTAAAATGATAGGAAATAAGATTCTGATATATTTAGTGCCATAAAAACATAAATGCTACTGAAATTTGTTTTTCATAGACAAATGTGTATGCTTTTCAGCATATTTTCACAAGTTATATATGTATATACACATATGTATATATAAATGAGTAAAATGTGTACTATAATGAATATCAGATAACACAAAAATGAAAACAACTATTTGTCATGCATTATAAATACTCTCTTCCACAATAAAATGTATTCTTCTGAATATATTGGTTAAATTATTATTTTAAGGAGAAAATATAAAATGTTTTTCATACAGGAATGAACCTGCCTATGTGTTCTGGACCAAAGCATCTCATCTATGTGTCTGTCACAACTGAATACTCAATTGTTTGTTAATGAAAATTACATATGTAGTATATACTTTAATACATAAACCTGTAACTCTGTAAATGGTACTGTGGAAATGTAGTGTTGATAGGAAATGTGCTTTACTTTATTAAGTGGTGAACAGCTATAAAAGCAAGTAGCTTTTTTCTAAAGCCTTCATTTGAGTGGTTGCTATTTGATGCCTAATTTAAACATATATTAGAATATGACATTTCCAGAGAAACCCAGTCAAAGGGTTGAAAGAAGATAGTCCAGAGTGTTAAATGCCACAAATCAAAGAAATATTGAAGATGAGATCAGCACTAGCTTTGATTATTGTCCAGGTTAATTGAACCCAGGACTGCAGAAAATCACCAGAGGCCACATCAGCTGGATTGTCTTTAATGAGAACTAAGAACATTAAATTTGTCATTAGAAGTAAATACTTGGAAAACAGGTTTATGTTGGAATTGCAATATGAGAAACACATGTGTTGTAACTGAAACTTCCCGCCCTCAAACCACAAACTGGAGTCTTTAAGAGTTCGTGATGCCAACTTCACAGCATTTAACTCAGTTTGCATTCTCTTGCATAAATATTTGTGAGAATTTGAAGAGTAATTAAGGTAGAATTTTCAACAGTTTTTGGTAGTTGAACATGTTCCATGAAGGTAACTAAGGTTTTGCAATAACTTACCTTCCATCTTTAGTTGTGCTTCCTGACAAACAAGTTAATATCCAAGCTTACTGAAGAATAATCTATTTCACTCTGGTTCTTCAATAAATTAATGGGTTAAACATGCTACCACATTTAGTAAGGTGTTTCAAGAGCAGATGACCCTAAACTTTTGAAAGAGAACTGAGGTCACAGCTTAGCCTCAGCTGTTGAGCTTGACAGCAATAGTTACTTCCAGCAGCTTTGTGGGAGTCTTCCGGCTCCCCTGCATGCAGTAGCACTGGCCTAGTCAGGGACACAGTGCTGCCAACGGAAGCGCTGGGCTCCCTGAAGTGGAAGAAGCTCAACTTCTATTCCAATGTAGCCCTAGGCTGTGGCTCCCAAAACCCCCTGCATTGGGAGAAGCTTCTGCCAAGAGCCTCAGTGTTATGGCACATAGTGAGTCTTGACTCTCAGGGGACTGTGAGGAATGCTTGCTGAAGACTGGAAGGCAGACATTGAAAGAGGAGTTTTTAGATGTGTTTGTGATGTCGTTCCAGAATTAAAGAAATACCCACATGTTCACATTAATAAATGTTTTATTAGCTGTGTTCACTTCCAAATATTCTTTGTCACATTGTTATAATGATAGAAAAACATGATGCCTAAAAATAATAATTTTTAAACAGACACATCAGACTGACAGCCAGACAGATAAACATACACAGGAGGAAGACAGAGGAGGGGGTAACAAACAAACAAACAAACAAACAAAAAGCAAAACAAAAACAGAGAGTTGAATTTCCTGAACATAGCTTTCTTTTGGGAAAAAAAAAAAAAACTAAGAATAGAGAAAATATATAATTACTCTGTACAAAAATAACAAAGAAACACTGACAAATTTTCATGGATTGAATAAAGATTATAATGCCAGTATTTGGCTTTCTGTCTTTTTAAAAATAACATTCCTTTGCAGTCTGGAGTTCTCCCAATTATTCCTTTGTGACCTATTCACACCTGTGAATTCATGGTGACTCCCAGTGTGAGTTCATTGCCTACTGGACAGACAATTTAATTTTACTCTAAAGTTATTGCAATAATTACTAAAATTTTATGAAAGTTCACGTTGGTTTAAATCACTTTATTCATTTTTTTCCAGCACCAGTTAATGAAGGAATAATTTGCTGAGCTTGAAAGTCACCTCTGATTTCATGCTTTGAAAATATGTGTTAGGAGGATCCAAGATGGCGGCGAGCAGTGTGGACCGCGTTTGGAGGCTCCAGTGAACAATTCAGGGAATTGCACAGATTTCTGAGCCAGGAACACCGAGGTCCGAACATCACGGCAGCGGGAGTGCTCCACGGTTCGGAGGGACCAGGGTGCGGAGGACCTGCGTGCCCCTGCACACGGGAGGAGCGTGGTTTTTCTCTGATCGGAGCGGCAGCGGTAGAGGCGGCAGCACCAGCGGCACCAGCAGCGGCGGCTGAGGTTTGCAGCTCATAGCCTTCCGGTGGAGGCGATTGGTGTGGTGGCTGGTGGGAATTGCTGCGGGAGAGGGGACTCGGGGCAGGATTTGGGTCGCGTGGAGCCTTTGGACCCAGATTGGACTCGGCGGACAGTTCGGCCCCAGAGTCCCGGGTATTGGCCCGGCCCAGCAAACAATTCTGCCTGAGGCACTAACTCAGCGTGGCCATAGCTCCCCTGCTGTGGCGCAGGCGTAGTTGAGCACGCTGCTCCACACTAGGCACTACCTCAGCTCAGCGGCAGCTCCCCTGCGGTGACACAGTCTGGGCGGAGCACTTGGTTTCACCACAGGCGCTAACTCAGAGCAGCCGCAGTTCTCCTGCTGTGGCGCAGGCTTGGTGACGTGCTCGGTTCCATCCTAGGCACCACCTCAGCTCAGCGGCAGCTCCCCTGCGGGGACACAGTCTGGGCAGAGCACTTGTCCCACCACTGGCGCTAACTCAGAGCAGCCGCAGTTCTCCTGCTGTGGCGCAGGCTTGGTGACGTGCTCGGTTCCATCCTAGGCACCACCTCAGCTCAGCGGCAGCTCCCCTGCGGGGACACAGTCCGGGCGGAGCACTTGTTCCACCACTGGCGCTAACTCAGAGCAGCCGCAGTTCTCCTGCTGTGGCGCAGGCTTGGTGACGTGCTCGGTTCCATCCTAGGCACCACCTCAGCTCAGCGGCAGCTCCCCTGCGGGGACACAGTCTGGGCGGAGCACTTGTCCCACCACTGGCGCTAACTCAGAGCAGCCGCAGTTCTCCTGCTGTGGCGCAGGCTTGGTGATGTGCTCGGTTCCATCCTAGGCACCACCTCAGCTCAGCGGCAGCTCCCCTGCGGTGACACAGTCCGGGTGGAGCACTTGTTCCACTACTGGCGCTAACTCAGAGCAGCCGCAGTTCTCCTGCTGTGGCACAGGCTGGACAGAGCTCTCGGTTCCACCAGCTCTAAGACTCTGGTTGGACACAGTGTACAGTTTGAATCCAGAATTCCTGGCTGAGATTGGTGGTCAGTTCGGGCCCTGAGTCAATAACTGACCACAGCACGCACTTTGGGCCAAAAGGCCCTAGTGGAGCTTGGTGCGTAGTCCCAGCCCAAAAATTCTGGCTGGGCCCTGTGTGCATTTTGGGCCCAAAATCCCTAGCTGAGCTTGGCAGACGGTTCTGGCCCTGAGAATCTAGCTGAGTTCTGCCCGTGGTTCGGTCCCAGTGCTCCTGGCTGGACTTGGCAGGGAACACAGAAGGCTGTGGATACCTTGGCCTGACCCAACGCTCATTCAGAGACCCAGAACAATTGCAGGATCCACAGCAGAGAGGGACTGAGGATCACTGGCTGTGAGAGACCAGAACAACAGGGCTAACCTCCTAACATCCACACCAGTGAAGCTTTGAGCTCGCAGCCTAGGGAAATCGTAAGAAAACAAGTGAATCTATCATCAGACACCCTCCATTCAACTCTGGAAGCTACCCAACAAAAACAAAGACGGCAAGATGTCTAAAGGACAACGAAAAAGCATACGCAAAAAACCCCAAAACAACATGGCGTCTCCAGTTTCCAGCTATCCCAAAGAAAACCACCCAGAGAACTCAAATACAACGGAAATACAAGAAAATGACCTCAAATCCTTAGTAATGAGGATGATAATGGAGGAAACAAATAAAATTCGTAATCAAATGCAGGAAGACGCAGACAAACAGGTGAGAGACATAAAAGAAGCACATAGAGTGGAACTGGAAAAATTGCAGGAAAATGCAAACAACCAGATGAAAGAAATAGCTAAAACGGTTCAAGCTCTGAAGACCTATAAAGAGGCAATGGAAGAAACTCAGGAATATACAAAAAATCAGATGAAAGAAATCAAAAAATCAGTTCAAGATCTGAAAATGAAAATGGATTCAATGATAAACACACAGACAGAAGAAAAACGAGAACGTGAGACCTCAGAGAAGAAGGCGAGCAACACAGAGGTGAGCTTTTCTAACAGAATCCAAGAGATGGAAGAACGAATCTCAGGGCTAGAAGATACAATCACAGATATTGAATCAACCATTAAAGAAAATGCCAAATCTGGAAAACTCCTGACACAAAACATCCAAGAAATTAAGGACACCATGAAAAGAAGAAATTTGCGGATAATAGGCATTGAAGAAAGAGAAGACATCAGACTCCAGGGCCCAGAAACTATTCTCAACAAAATCATAGAAGAAAATTTCCCCAATCTAAAGAAAGAGATGCCTATAAACATACAAGAGGCCTACAGAACACCAAATAGAATTGACCAGAAAAGAAAAACTGCCCGCCACATAATAATCAAAACACAAAACATGCAGAACAAAGAAAAAATATTAAAAGCTGCAAGGGAAAAGGGCCAAATAACATTTAATGGTAAACCTATCAGAATTACACCTGACTTCTCAGCAGAGACCATAAAAGCCAGAAGGTCCTGGACAGAGATCCTGCAAACCTAAGAGAACACAGATGCCAGGCCAGACTACTTTACCCAGCAAAATTATCAATAACCATTGATGGAGAAAACAAAATATTCCATGACAAAAACAAATTCAAACAGTACCTATCCACAAACCCAGCTTTACAGAAGGTACTAGAAGGAAAACTCCATCCCAAAGGGTCAAGCTACAACCAAAACTACCCAGGAAATAGATAACTATCCCATGGCAAAAACACAACTACACAAACGCTCGACTGGAAACAACATCAAAATTAAGACTCTTAACAGTCACTGGTCATTAATATCTCTCAACATCAATGGCCTCAATTCTCCAATAAAAAGACACAGACTAACCGAATGGGTACATAAACAAGACCCAACATTCTTCTGCATCCAAGAAACACATCTCACCCATAATGAAAGGCATTACCTCAGGGTAAAAGGTTGGAAAAAAATATTCCAAGCAAATGGTCACAAGAAGCAAGCAGGTGTAGCCATTTTAGTATCGAACAAAATAGACTTTCAACCAAAATTAATCAAAAGGGATGAGGAAGGACACTTCATACTTATCAAAGGTAAAGTCAACCAAGATGACATCACAATTCTGAACATCTATGCTCCCAATACAAGGGCACCCACATATGTAAAAGATCTCCTAAAAAAGCTTAAACCACACATCGATCCCCACACAATAATAGTGGGAGACTTCAACACCCCACTCTCACTGAAGGATAAGTCATTGAAACAGAAACTAAGCCGAGAAATAACATCATTAACCAATGCCATGGGTCAAATGGATCTAACAGATATCTATAGAACCTTTCACCCAAACAAGAAAGAATACACCTTCTTCTCTGCACCCCATGGAACCTTCTCCAAAATTGATCACATCGTAGGTCACAAAGCAAGCCTCAACAGATACAAGAGGATTGAAATAATACATTGTATCCTATCAGATCACCATGCTCTTAGGCTGCAATTCAACAACAACAGAAATAACAAAAAGCCTACACGTTTGTGGAAACTAAACAACTCTCTGCTAAATGACACCTGGGTCAGGGAAGAAATAAAGAAAGAAATCAAGGAGTTTCTGAAATTCAATGAAAATGAAGAAACAACATACCCAAATTTGTGGGATACATTGAAAGCAGTGCTAAGAGGAAAATTCATAGCACTAAGTGCCTTTAAAAAGAAATTGGAAACATCGCACATAAGCATCTTAACAACACAACTGGAAGCCCTAGAAAAAAAAGAAGCAGAAACACCCAAGAGGAGTAGACGCCTGGAAATTATCAAACTCAGGGCTGAAATTAACAAATTAGAAACTAAGAAAACAGTCCAAAGAATCAACAAAACCAAAAGCTGGTTCTTTGAGAAAATCAACAAGATAGACAGACCATTAGCCAAACTAACTAAAAGGCAGAGAGACAGTATTGAAATCAACAAAATCAGAAATGAAAAGGGAGACATAACAACAGACACTGAAGAAATTCAAAGAATCATAAGATCCTACTTTGAAGGCATATACGCCACAAAATTTGAAAATCTAAGGGAAATGGACGATTTTCTTGATCAAGTTCACTTGCCAAAGTTGAGTGAAGAACAGATAAACAAGTTAAATAGTCCCATTTCCCCGACAGAAATAGAAGCAATCATCGATGGTCTCCCAACCAAAAAAAGCCCAGGGCCAGATGGTTTCAGTGCAGAATTCTACCAGACCTTTAAGGGCGAGCTAATACCGATACTCTTCAAGCTACTCCAAAAGATAGAAATGGATGGAAAATTACCAAATTCATTCTATGAGGCCATAGTCTCATTGATACCTAAACCTCACAAAGACTCAACAAAGAAAGAGAATTTCAGACCAATTTCTCTTATGAACATAGATGCAAAAATACTAAATAAAATACTTGCAAAACGAATACAGGAGCACATCAAAGATATCATTCATCATGACCAAGTAGGCTTCATTCCAGGCATGCAGGGATGGTTTAATATACGGAAATCCATCAATGTAATCCATCATATAAACAAACTGAAAATAAAAAACCACATGATTATCTCCTTGGATGCAGAGAAAGCATTTGATAAAATTCAACACCCATTCATGTTTAAAGTTTTAGAGAGATCGGGGATACAAGGCACTTTCCTCAACATAATAAAGGCTATATACAGCAAGCCAATAGCCAAAATCAAAGTAAATGGTGAGATACTCAAGGAAATTCCTCTCAAATCGGGAACAAGGCAAGGCTGCCCACTCTCTCCATATCTCTTCAATATAGTACTCGAAGTTCTAGCCAGAGCAATAAGACAACAAAAGGAGATCAAGGGGATCCAAATGGGAAAGGAGGAAGTCAAATTATCCCTCTTTGCAGATGATATGATAGTGTACATAAGTGACCCTCAAAACTCCACCAGAGAACTCCTAAAGCTGATAAACACCTTCAGCAAATTGGCTGGATACAAAATTAACTCAAAAAAGTCTGTAGCCTTCCTATACACAAATGACAAGCTTGCAGAGGAAGAAATTAGGAAAACCACACCCTTCACATTAGCCACAAGCAATATAAAATATCTAGGAGTTACCCTAACTAAGCAAGTGAAGGACTTGTATGAAAAAAATTTCAAAACTCTGAAGAAAGAGATTGAAGATGACCTGAGAAGATGGCGTGATCTTCCTTGCTCATGGATCGGGAGAATTAACATAGTAAAAATGGCCATCCTACCAAAAGCAATCTATAGATTCAATGCAATCCCTATCAAAATAACTACACAATTTTTTAAAGACATTGAAAGTTCAATTCTGAACTTCATATGGAAAAACAAAAAACCCAGAATAGCTAAAACAATCTTGTACAATAAAAGATGCTCCGGAGGAATCTCCATACCTGATCTCAAACTGTACTATAAAGCAATAGTACTTAAAACAGCATGGTACTGGCACAGCAACAGGCTGGTTGATCAGTGGAATCGAATCGAAGACCCAGATATGAATCCACACACATATGGTCACTTGATTTTTGACAAAGAAGCCAAATCCATTCAATGGAAAAAGGATAGCATCTTCAACAAATGGTGCTGGTCTAACTGGAGGTCTATGTGTAAAAAATGAAACTGGACCCATATTTGTCACCTTGCACAAAACTCAAATCCAAGTGGATTAAAGACCTCAACATAAAACCAGAGACACTAACTCACTTAGAAGAAAAAGTGGGAAAGAGCCTGGAACATATTGGCACAGGAGACAACTTCCTGAACAGAACACCAACGGCCCAGGCCTTAATGTCAACCATTAATAAATGGGACCTCATGAGGCTGAGAAGCTTCTGTAAGGCAGGAGACACTGTCAAGAGAACAAAGCGACAGCCTACAGACTGGGAAAAAATCTTCACCAACCCTACATCTGACAAAGGTCTAATATCCAAAATATATAAAGAACTCAAGAAATTAAACACCACCAAACCGAATAACCCAATTGAGAAATGGGGCTTGGAACTAAACAGAGAATTCTCAACAGAGGAGTATCAAATGGCTGAGAAACACTTAAAGAAATGCTCAACCTCCTTAGTCATCAGGGAAATGCAAATCAAAACAACTCTGAGATTCCATCTTACACCCATCAGAATGGCTAAGATCAAAAATTCAAGCGACACCACATGCTGGCGAGGATGTGGGGAGAGAGGAACACTCCTTCATTGCTGGTGGGAATGCAAACTAGTACAGCCACTTTGGAAATCTATCTGGTGCTATCTCAGAAAAATGGGAATAGGGCTTCCTCAAGACCCAGCTATTCCACTCCTTGGAATATACCCAGAAGATGCTCCAGCACACAACAAGAAAATTTGCTCAACCATGTTCATAGCAGCCTTATTCATAATAGCCAGAACATGGAAACAGCCTAAGTGTCCCTCAGTAGAAGAGTGGATAAAGAAACTGTGGTACATATACACTATGGAATACTACTCAGCTATTAAAAACAAGGAATTCCCGAAATTTGTGGATAAATGGATTGAGCTAGAAATGATCATAATGAGTGAGTTAACCCAGAAGCAGAAAGAATCAAATGGTATATACTCACTTATATCTGCATACTAGCCCAAGGGGCATGTCCCACGAAAGCCTTCACTTACCAGGAAACTGGGACAGAGGGGAAGGCATCCTATTGGGACTCTAAATGAGAGACGCACGGGAGAACAGCAAAATAAAAGGATCCAGAGGGTCCTAGAAATCTACAAGTAGAACAATATGATAGGCAGATTTGGGCCCAGGGGTCCCGCTCAAACTAAGGCACCAGCCAAGGACAATACAGGAGGTAAACTTTAAACCCCTTCCCAGATCTAGCCAATGGTCAGAATATTCTCCACAGTTGAGTGGAGAGTGTGATACGACTTTCTCACATACTCTGGTGCCTCACATTTGACCATGTCCCCTGGAGGGGGAGACCTGGTGGCACTCAGAGGAAGGACAGCAAGTAGCCAAGAAGAGACTTGATACCCTATGAGAATATATAGGGGGACGTAATCCCCCTCAGGAACAGTCATAGGGGAGGGGAATAATGGGAAAATGGGGGGGGAGGAATGGGAGGATACAAGGGATGGGATAAACATTGAGATGTAACAAGAATAAATTAATAAAAAAAAAAAAAAAAAAAAACAATAACCTTCAACATAAAAAAAAAAATAAAAAAATAAAAAAAATAAAAAAAAACAACAACAACAACAAAAAAAAAAAAAAAAAAAAAAAAAAAAAGAAAATATGTGTTAGAAACATAACTAACTATACCAAAAAAAAAAAAAAAAAAAAAAAAAAAAAAAAAAAAAAAAGGATCTGATGTCTTGAGACCACTGAGTTTAACTTACAGCCTACTGTCTTTTTTCAATCTATTTTTTTCTCCTTTTTGCTACATGGACTGTTCATAATAAAATATTCCTAAGATGGAACTGTAACATTTAGCCTATGGTTGGATGGTTTACTAGAACAGCTTTCTAGCAATTGGATACAAACCATCAGATCTAATATGCTAGATATTTTTCACAAGTAGCATTTGTTGTTAAACTCAAAATCTGAATGTGAAAATCAGATTTCAGGTTAATCCAGTTAAGTACTATTAGGGGAAAAAAACATAATAAAGATTGAAAATGCACATGATTTAACATTATAGAAACATTAGAACAATTGGCATAGTTAGTACAACTGTACAATCAAGAGATTTAAAACTCTGCTCTTAGTCTAAGAAAAGTAGAAATCATACATCTATACTGCATATTTAATATATTGAAGTACTTAGATGAAATTAGATTGCTATATAGTAAGTGTGCTTTTAAAATAAATTATGTCAAGTTATCTAAGGATTATGTACTCTGGTATGCAAAAGTATAAGATCAAACATAGCTCTGTGTTCATTTGTTATTTAGTTAATAATGTAACATATAAGAAATTTATAACCAAAATAATATTCAAATGGATATTAAACACAATAATTATTGCTCTAGTATGTATCATATTGTTTTCTGGGTTTTCACTATTATAAGTATTATGTAAAAAGAAATTCCTGTATCAGGTTGTGGTAGTGGTTCAAATCATTGCTGTAATTTCAGTACTCGGGAGGCAGAGGCAGGCAGATCTCTAAGCTTGAGGCCAGGCTGGCCTACAGAGTGAGTTCCAGGACAACCAGGACTACACAGAGAAAATCTATCTCAAAAAATTAAAGAAATAAGAAATTAAGAAGATATCTAAGTGAATGAAAAAATACTTATAAAAGAAATAGTAAATATTTCTGAAAGGAAATGTTTATATAAAGATATTCAACCTTTTAAAAATTAAGTGTATGTGAGTGTGTACCTATCTGTGTACACAAGTGTGCACTCTTGGAATTAAGCCAGACACTTTAAGACTTACACAAGGTAAAAGGACAGGAGGCAGCTTACTTTTAGCCTCTGCGGGACAGCTACATACACAATTACTTAACTTCTTAGCAAAAGAAAATACAACCAATAACTTGTGAAATATGAAAATTATAAATAAAACAAAAAACATGCGTTCAGTCATTCTATGTACATGCATTCAAAGCCACTTTAAAAGTTTTCCCCCCAAAGAGTGTATTAAAGATAGAAATTCTTACAAAGGTCTTCTACCACATCTGTGAACACCAGTTGTTGCTCGGAGACGGTGAATATTCATTTGGGAGGTGCACTGAGTAAGTTAGGCTGGAGGGACACAGAGCGGGTGACTTCTCCAAAGCATCAGTGCTGGCCAGTGTGAGCATTAGTGCCCCAGGCCAGGTGAGTGTTAATGAGATGTCCAGGTATCTCAAGAACTTTCCCTTGATTTTTCTCTAGCTTTGATCATCACTCTTTGTTTAGTTTAGTTTTGTTTTGTTTGTTTGATTTTCAAGACAGGGTTTCTCTGTGTAGCCTTGGCTGTCCTGGACTTGCTTTTGTAGACCAGGCTGGCTTTGAACTCACAAAGATCTGCCCACCTCTGCCTCCCGAGTGCTGGGATCATAGGTATGTGCCACCACGCCTGCCTTGATCACCACTTTCTAAGGTCTTTGTCTTTTTAGTTTCTTCAATTCACTTGCTCTTTGAACTGGTTCCTTTAATTTTATGATCCCGCATTTTTGTCTCTCCAGCACCTTTTCCTTATTGTGTCTCTGTACCCCCCTTAAGTCCCTCAATTACCTTTCATTTCGACACTGTAGGCCTTCTCTTACATAGATGCCTGTGTCCTGTGTTCTTCCCCTCTGAAACTGCAGTTAAGAGCCATAGGAAGAAGTGATTTAAGCAGATTTTTTCTTTGATTCAGTTTTCCTCTACTCACCCATACTCAGGAACTGTTAAATGGTAGATGGACATAGACTATAAAATACATAAAGTTGGTTTCGGCCCTTTTATTTCAAATACTGCTATTAGACAATATTATGAATTGGCCTAGAAAATGATGCTATTAGAGAAAACATATGCTGATGTCACTTTATTTCTTTCTCTCATATTATTATTTTATTTTCACACACACACACACACACACACACACTCACACACTCACACAAGAGTTAAAACATAATTTACTGATCTCTTTGTCACACTTTGACCTATAACTCTAGTAACTCTATTTAAAATTCTGATTGTAATATTTTGATAATTTTTTAGCTCTCTTGTTCTTTTCTTGACTTTCTTTATATTAAGGACACAATAGCAAATTTTTTGCATTCTGTATAAGTATTTAATATGTATGTATGTATGTATGTATTATCCAGTAGTGAGCACAATATCTTTAGTAGGTTAGTGAAGATCTCAATGAATTATGAATTCAGTCATCTTAAAGCTTTTTACAATATTTGAAACATATAAATCATCAGAAAGTCCTGGACCATTAAAGACAACTTCCAGTGGTCTATATTCATTAGTTGAACATCTGAGGTCTGACTCAGAGTAAATCAATCCACAGAGATAATACATACATGAAGCAATAAGACTCATGGGTTGGGAATGCTAGTTTGTGAAAATACTTATTTCTCAAGTTGTGTGGTCTTTATAGGGAACACACATCATATAACTATAAAAGTTAAGTGTTGGGTACTATTATGTTTATGATGGAACAGATTTTTTAACAAGATTTTTATTGCATTATTATTATAGTACCCCATAACTATATACCTATACCATACTTTATATTTTATTGAAAATAGATTTTTCATACAGTATATTCTGATCACAGCTTTCTCTCTCTTGTCTCTTCGAAGATTCTCCCAAACTCCTCTTCCAACTCCTCCTTCTCTCCCGCCCCGTGTGTATCTCTATCTCTCTTTAAAACAACAGGCATATTTAAACAAACAAACCAGAATAGGATAAAGCAAATGAAGCCTGAAGTAAAACCACAAAAGCACATACACATAAACACAGACATGCATGCACATACAGAGAAGCCATTAAAATGAGAAACTATAATATATATGCAAAAGCTAGTAAGTTAAAAAGTAATGCCCAGACTCAGAATTATGAAACAAACAAACAAACAACAACAATCCTCCTCAAATACCATTGGATTTATTTTGCATTTCTAATTAACTAATAAGAATTGTACCTACCCTTACCTGTGGTTTGTTTTCCTAGTGAGACTACATTGGAGAAAACTAATTTTACAAGTAGATGTCAATTGGAGATATCTTCTTGCTTAGGGATGGTAGAACATGTCCACTTCCTTCTTTCAGTTCTGTGACCCCATCTGTCTTGGACCCATGCAAATCCTGTGCACACTCTCAGTCTCTGTGAGTTTATGTGTGCAACAGCCCTGGTTAGTTAGGCATTGTTTCCTGGGTCTGTTGCACCCTATTGTCTCTTAGAATCATTCTACTTCCTTTTCCACATAGCTCCCTGAGAGGTGAGCGGAGGGATTTTATGGAGATACTCTGTTTAAGACAGATGCTTCAATTTTTTTCATTTTGTGCACATTATTTGGTGTTGGGTCTCTGTATTTTTTCTCACCTTTAAAGGAAGAAGTTCTTTTGATGATGGTTGAGCAGGACACTGATCTGTGAGTATAGCAGAAGGTGGTTGTAACAAGGAAGTCATAACAAAGTAATCATAACTAGGTGGTCATAACAACTTTTGAAACAAAGTCATAGTTATCCATTGCTGGAATAGTAAATACAAAATCATTTGTAGTTAAGGGTACAGTGGGTGCATAGCCCAATCCTTGAGAAACTGAGATTTAATAATAAACAGAAATAAAACTAATTTGACGCTGGTATAAGCCAGCCTTCAAGCCCAAGATGGAGGCAGACTGTTTCATTAACTTCTCAAAGCATTATCATTTAATTTTTATCTTTTCAGGTGTTTAATTAAATTTGTTAACAATTTTATTCAGATATTCTGTGTACTCTTTTTTTTTTAACTTTTACTTACCCTGTTTTATCTATCCCTTTTAACTCCCTCTTCTTAAATTCCCTTTAGTATATTCATATCTTTTTGTGATGAACTGGCTTGAACTAGTTCCTACTATGATCAGGGAAGGGCACACAGGCCCTATAGTCCCCGCTGAACTATTAACTGCTAATGGACTCCGGGTGAGAAACACTCATGGTCTTTAGTTTGTACCCACTGCTGTGCCCACCAGGATGTTATGGATTCTACTAACAATATTTTTGCTTAATTAGTTCTCTGGTTTAAGCTTTGCAAGGCTGTGCACATCATTTTATATTTTTATAGTTTTGATTAGAATCATTTCTTTATTCCCAAAGTAAACTCTTTAACATTTTAAAATGTGAGTTGTCTATAACTAATTCTTACTGGTTGTTTCTAAGAAAAAAAGTACCTCCCTTTGTGAATTTTTAAAGGGCTTTTCATTCAGTACAAAATTACATGCAAATGGCCTTCTTTTCGATCTCTGCTATATGCCTATGTCCAAGGACACTCATGTAAACCAACTGTTAACTTCATCTCTGTAAAGTGCCATTTAAACAGTAATGAGCTGTCTGCCCAGATTTTAGCATTGTGAAGACAGCATACATTTAAATATTCTGGTATATCATCGGCCTTCTGCTCACTAAGGAAATTTCTATTCAGGAGCATTTTACTGCTATGGTCTGCTCATCTTTCTACTCTTAAAGGTACTATCCAGGATTGGGAAAACCATATAGCCCATGCCATCCCTCAGTGTACCAACTGCTTTCACATGTTCAGTCAATGGGCTGGAGCAATGGAAATACTGAAGAAAACAGTTAAGGAAATATTTTATCTTAGACAAAAATGTCACGCAAAAAGGGTAATAGCCCAATTTTTCTATTAAAAGGCAAAAGTCAACCAGAAATAAAAATGAATTAAAATTTCTGTGAACTATTAGTATGACAAAACAGAAGAAATTACATTGTCCTGGTAAAATTTCATTTTGCTTAATTTCGGCCTGTTTTTACATTGAGGTTGGTAATGTCAGAAATGAATGCCATTTGTTTTCTTGACTGATAGATTTCCCTGAACAGGCAACTCCATGTATGTGTGTGTTTCTGTGTGCGTTTTCACACTGCATGGTGCTGTGCATATGCTCATTTTCATGCTACATGTGTAGGCTGCAGAACATCCTCAGGTGACAAACAGTTGATGTATTTATCATTTTGATGCTAAGTTTTTCTATTTTGTCAGCCATGTCATCTTCACAGGCATCTGATAGTATTTGATTATGGCATCAGGTAATCATAGAGGTTTAGAAACAAGATACAAAAGACATTTTTAGGTCAAATCCCCACTGGAGCAATTACAGAGCATAAAATACCATGTTCTGACATCAGATTGTATCTATTGGATCTTGCCATAATGAATGGCTAACTATACAATGAAGAATAAATATAATTATTCCTCAAGAATTAAATGCCCTTGAATCAGGAGAAATAGTGGTATTTGACATGCAGATTCACATGCTAACTAAGACAGTCTGTGTGAAATTCTTGCAATGTCGCTTATTACACACATTGATTCTGAAATGATTGGGGGGAATAATTTTATAGTGATGGAACCTAAAAGATGACAGTGTTATCAAAAGACTACTTGTATCTGATTTTCAACTTTGTAAGTTTTTAATATTAACAGTGTCATATTTTTGCCATGTGTATTGATGGTTGGTTAGAAGGAAATTTTCACAAATGTATTTCCTAAAATTCTTCAAAAGTTATATTTAAAGCCATATAAAAGAGGTTCTTATACATTTGCTCTGATTTTACTCCAAAAGGCAAAAAAAAAAAAAAAAAAAAAAAAAAAAAACTTCAAAAAAGACATTTTTAAATTGCTCTTACCTTCCTTAATTTGCTTATTCTAGTGTTAAAATTAAACACAGAAGTCTTAGATTTTTTTCCAGTTCACTGTGTTTATTGTTGTATTTATTTGTTTTCCTGCAAAAACATATTACCCAGATAACAAACCACTAAAAAGCTTGACTTTAAGCAACACAAACGACCATAGGTTGAATGGAGTATGGGCAGATAGGCTCATGTAATAGAGACTCAAACTCTGCCTGATTGCAAGGTTGTCTTATTTGAGGATGCTGAGTTTCATTAGTTGCTGAAGCAGTGGGAAGGATGGGTGGGGCTAAGCCCTAGAGCTTGTCATGCCTACTATCTCTTTCCTGCTTTTGATCCCTGGAGTGGAGATTGGGTACTGTTACAAATAGCTATTAGCCAACATAAAGACATTTTTTAAAATTTTTTATTAATTTATTCTTGTTACATCTCAATGGTTATCCCATCCCTTGTATCCTCCCATTCTTCCCTCCCTTCCATTTTCCCCTTATTTCCCTCCCCTATGACTGTTCCTGAGGGGGATTAACGCCCCCTGCATATGCTCATAGGGTATCAAGTTTCTTCTTGGTAGCCTGCTATTGTTCCTCTGAGTGCCACCAGGTCTCCCCCTCCAGGGGACATGATCAAATATGAGGCACCAGAGTTCATGTGAAAGTCATACCCCACTCTCCACTCTGCTTCTTTCTTTCTTTTCTTTTCTTTTTTTTTTTATTTTATAGTCTAAGGATTTTCTTTTTTTTTAATTAATTTATTCATATTACATCTCGATTATTAGCCCTTCCCCTGTTTCCTCCCATTCTTCCCTCCCTCTCATTTCCCCCCTTCTCCCCTCCCCTATGTCTGTGACTGAGGGAGACCTCCTCCCCCTATATATGCTCTCAGAATATCAAGTCTCTTCTTGGTAACTAGCTATCCTTCCTCTGAGTGCCGCCAGGTCTCCCCATCCGAAAAGGGGCACCAGAGTTCGTATGAGAGTCAGATCTCATTCTCCACTCAACGGTGGAGAGTATCATGTTCGTCGGCTAGGCATAAAGACATTTTTAAAAAGTTGCTTTTCAAGTATTTGGTGACAGAAACAAGAAAAGTATTACAAATTGATTAACCAAGATTTCTAAAAGTGAGAGGTTTAAAAAAAGGGGTGTTCTCACAGAACGGTCAAGGTGTTTATCACAGAGCAACACACCTGTAGGGACTCTGTGGAGTGCTTTTCTTTGGACAACACGCACTTTCCACCTGTCTGGATAAGCTTTCTCTTTAGTTTGAGTTTTATTTTTTCATTAATTTATGCTCTCATATATTACATCCCAACCACAGTTTCCCTTCTATCCTTCCTTCCCTCTCTTCCTCCCCCACCACTTCCACCTCTACAACCCATCACCACCTCCTTTCTCCCACTGCACCCACCTCCATTTCCCTACAGTCATAGCCAGGCCTCCCAGGAATACCAACCAAGCAACCCTTATCAAGTTGCAGTAAGTTTAGGCAGTGCCCCTCATAATAAGCCTGGACAAGGCAACCCAGCAGGAAGACAGGGTCCCAAATCCAGGCAAAGGTTTCAGAAACAGATCCCACTCCCACAAAACCAGCAAACTACAAAACTATAACATATACATAGAGGGCCTAGGTTAGACCCCTGCAGGCTCCCTGATTGCTGTTTTAATCTCAGTGAGCCCCTGTAGTCCATGTTTGTTGATTCTGTTGATTTTCTTATGGTGTCTTTGATCCCTCTAACTCCTACAATTCTTCCTCTGCCCTTTTCTGCAGAATTCCCCAAGCTCTGCCTAACGTTAGGCTGTGGGTCTCTACATCTGCTTTAGTTGCTGAGTGACACATCTCTGATAAGAATTGGATTAGACACCAAGTTCTGTGTATAACAGAATATCATTAGACATAGTTTATTTACTTACTTACTTAGTTCATTATTCAGTTATTTGTTTGCTTATTTTTGTTTGTTTGTTTGCCAGTTTGGTTTTATCCTAGGTCTCTGCGCCATCTGGTCTCTTGTTTCTGGTACTTCAGGCACACCCCATTCCATGGTATTTTCAATTTCTGCCTCTAAGTGTCCTTTGGCTTACACTGCGTCCCCACACGCCATTTCTACTTTCAAGTTAGTGTATTAGTAACCTTGATTTCTTTTCTAATCTCAGCTCTTCTTTTCAACACATCAGAACATCTAAATGGGTATGTGTAGAGGTCCACTAGACCTCTAAGCATTACAGGCTACTGTCACTGCTCTTCATTATCCTGCAGAACAGTATGGTAAGACCTTATTCCTGAAGACACTGTTGCTTCAGTCATGTGTAGAAGAACAGACTTCCTGAGCACTGTCTATTGTTTGCCTGTGGGTCTCCAGATCCTTTTTCATCAGCTGCCTGGTAAAGTCTATCAAAGGAGTTATGTTAGCCTACTGTCTACAAGTACAGAAGAGTAATACTAATAGTGTCAGGTATTGGTTCTCTCCCATAGGATGGGTCTCAAGCAGGGTCAGTCTTTGCTTGGCTATTCTCTCCATCTTTGCTCCACCGTTGTTCCTGATGCCTGCTTTTGGATCCTGTTCCCCTAACTGCCCTGCCTTGTCTGGTTTCAGTGGAAGATGTACCTAGTCCTGTAGCTACTTAATGTGCCAGGACAGGTTGTTACCCATGGGAGACCATTTGCTTCTGAGAAGAGGAAGAGGGAGAGTGGAGGGAAGCTTGTGTGAGGGGGTATGGGTGACTGGGAGGAGGAGGGGCAGCAATCAAGATGTAAAATGAAAAAAAAAACAAATTAATTAATGGAGAAAAAATAAAAGCATTTCTTTACTACTAAAAAAAAAACAGGAAAGCTAAGGGAAATAATAATATATAATAATAATAATAACAATAATAATAATAAAAGAAAATAATAATTTGACTTCCATTACATAATGTTGAACTACTGAGGATAAGGAAGTGTGTTACCCTTACTATGTTTTTATTTTTATTTATCAGGATCTAAAAGAGACACCTACCTTAAAAAAAAAGTGTTAGACCAAGCTAAACCAAAGTTCACACAATTGAATTAAAAGATTATTTCTCTCAATCAATTTCACTACTGAATTTTTAGTTGTATCATAGAATTTTTTGTAATTAGAAGAAGAAAAAGAATATATATCCAAAACCACAAATACAATGAGAATAAATCACTTGAGGTGTGACAGTTCTATAGAAGTTACACACATAAGAATTTGATAATAGAACTATAGTTCATATTTAATGACACTTCATTTGTTTTGCTGTTGAAATGACTAGCTTAAGTATTTTATGGTCCATTTGTTTTAATGTGTTAATAATTTATATGGTTTGGTTAAATAATGGAGAATTATTTAAAACAGGTGTCCATACTTATAAAATTTATTAAATATTTCTTAAGAGATGGTGAAATATTACAGATATCACTACAAAACCTTTTTCTTATTGGTATTTATTGGAGACATGGTCTTCTTATGTTGACCAAAGAATCTCAAATTCCTGGACTCAAGTAATCCTACCCAGTCTCAGTATTTGAGATTGCACACATGTATCATTGCAATAGAAACTTTCTCAGGAACATTAGTCAATGTTGTTGAGAATGATTAATCAATTTTTCCTAATAATTTTATACAGTTATATAAATTGTACCATGTCTTGTATCAATTTACTTTTTATTCATTATAAACTTATTAATTACTCACTGGCATTTTTCCCTCAATTAGCAGTAAGAAAGCTTATATGTGAAATGAAAGGAGTAGTGTATGAATAATCAATAGATTTAATTAGAGTGATATTACAAAAGAAATTATCCAATATTAACGTCTATATATGTGGTTGGGATGCAATTCTTTTTCTTTTTTCAGGTCACTTAAAAAAATCTGTGTGGAATGACAAAAAGAGTATAATCACACACATTCAGAGGCAATGGGAAACAGTTGCTTTGTCAGGCTTGAGAGATGATGGCTCGGTGGATAATTACACTTCTTCAAGCATTACTACCAATGACCTATGACCCATGTGGGAAAAGGAGTGAACCAATCCTGCACATTCTCCTCTGTCCTCCACACAGTCAATTTTAAATGCCTCCTCCACAAACAGAAGTCAACAGGGTCCAGAAAATCACCAACTCAAAGATCGGTGTCTGTACATATATATTAAATGTTTCCATATATTTTACATATATATTTAGATATGACTTTAATGTATTCACTGATTTAATTCATCTAAAGGAGATATAATATGTCCAAGTTCTTGGGATGGGATTGCGTATGCATAAGGTAACCTGCCTTGTGCAAGCTCATATTCTCTCAAAGAAGATAGGCAGTAAATTGGAGATTAATGACCATTGTACTAAATAATCTGACTAAATCAGGCATTTAATTAGTTTAGAGAAGTCTTCTGGGACAATAATGTAAAATTGCTCAGTTTAGCACTTTCATTTGGTTTAAAGGCTATACAGTTTATTCATAAAAAGCCATATAAAAGTGATACACCTTTTGTTCATTTTATTATTGCAGTTTTGAGGAAATTGGCTCTAGATAAATCTTTAAGTAGTGGTTGGAATGCACTGAACATTGTTAGGTCCTCTCCGTCTACTTGGCTGTAATTGTGATGCATCTGTTGGCCACCTGTCTCAACTCAGGAAAATCAGAAAAATCCTTTAGTAACAACAAAGTCCCTTGTTGGTGGACTATAAGGAAATACTGGTGTGAACTATAAACGTGCACCCAGGAAACACAGGACTACTACTGTGTGCATAGCTTACATTCAATTTGAGCATTTATCAGCATGGACTGGCAATAAAGTAGTCCTGGATTGTTAGCTGCATCACAAATATTTGTTGAGACAGAGGAGCAGGTTTGTGTTATGCTAGTTTATACTAAATAGTCCCTTCAAAACGACAACATTACTTGAATTTTGCCTTTCTTTCAACATTTTGAACAATATAACTTAAGAGCCTTGAGATAAAATTAACGCAATTTAAAATCTCCATTGCTTGATACGACATAGTGAGTCCATTTTACAAGCTCTAAAGGAGTCCTCACCAACATGTGTTTGCTTACGCATTCAACTTAACCAAGCAAACTCAGGTTTAGTAGATTTAAAATCATTTTTAGGAAGTACAAATCTGTTTTCTAAAGTACTAATAAAACTGTCAGCTCTGTGTTCTGAATATATCTATGTAATCTGTGTATTCAATAAATAATATGTATTTTTGGCCTTTGAGATGTTTTTAATGTGCTTTAAAGCATTTAAATGTCTGAAATAAATATAAATGTCTGAAAATAGAATGTGTTTGATATTTTGAGTTTGCAGCATTCATTAGGTTCATTAACAGCAATTCCCTGATGTTTGCACATGGGATATGAAAATTATAAAATCACATATCTACGGACATATCTAAAAGATATTTCAAAAAGAGCATTTACTGTGTTAAATGAGTTTGTTGAAGCTAAACAGCTGCTGGAAACAGCTTCTAACTAGAAAAATGAAAGAACAGGGATTTAAATGTTCATTAATGGAAAATGGTTTATATGTAATACAAGTTATTGATAAGCCATGCCTAGCTATAATGACAGGAAAATGAAAATTTACAAAATGTCTCAGCTCTTGCTGGTGGGAAGACCATGGGAAGCATCAACAACAAAGCAGGTGAAAGTGATATTCTCATGGAGAGTATTGGATTCAATCACTAAGCTGTCTACATTTGGAAGAAAGGGCACATTGTTTATCATAACACTGGTATCAGTGACTTTCACACAACGGTGTCTAGGTGTGAAGATTAGTAAGGTCAAAGCAATCAATATCAAGTGATCATATATTTTGAGAAAGGAACAGTTCTTATACACTTAGGCAATATTTTACAGAAAATGACATGGTAAATGTGCCAAAGGCAAGCTCGTAGGCCTAAAACATGGTGTTCTAGGAGTAAATCCCTTGCAGAACAAATTTGGTAGCTTAGTGGTTGTTTCATCAGCATTGCAAATAGATTTGCCCAAACACTACAATGAAAAATTCAGAATAGATAACTCTGACGCATCTCCAGTCTGTGCCTTTATGAACTCAATTATGATGGGAAGAAAAAAAACATATTAGTACCATATATCCATGTTTTACACTAGTCCCTAAAACCATTGGGGCATGCATGATATTACACCAAGTAGAAAGAATAGGATTTTGTTGTTTTACTTTCTCAAGTTGACTATGATTTTTTCTCATGAATTGTAAAAGATAATTCACAGGTTAATGAATGGTACCTAATGGTAGTTATGCTCCCAACATGAATATTGAACAATTGAAAGTTTTCAGTCTCCTCAATAATTTCAGTTCTTTCCTAATATTACCATCACACTAAAATGGCCCCTTTAGTTTGAGGACCTTAGTACAACTAAAGCGAAAGTATCCTTGAAATATACATTGTCTCCTGAAATTACTAGGCTCATATCTCTGGCTGTTGACCTGCAGCCAACAAATCTGATCTCTTCTAAATTCCTTTCTCAATCTGAATAAAACCTTGAGGTTGTGTTGTTGTTTTTTAAAAAATAATTTCAACAGCTCCCTTTCAGTTACTTGTATGAAACTCTAAGGGGCATCTTTTTTAGCTGACAGGATTTTTATAAAATCCCTAAGTTTCTGATTAATCATAAACTCTTCCATATAAACCATATCCAAATATCACCAATAATGCAAAACACATCCTACACTACGGAAGAAATCTAACAAGAGAGAGAAAATAAACCATTTTGTGGGATAAACCAGGTACTGATATGTTGTGTCATTGTATATTTCCAGTCCCTTATTATGACACATTGTATATCAAAACTGCGAGGTGAATAGCATGCAGTAATAGTAGTAAATCCATTTGGTACAGTTTTCAACAGTTGAGTGGGTTAGGACATCATTTTGATAGCTTAAAGCAAGACATATTCTTCTGCCTTGTTTTTTTTCTACAGATTTCTATCCATAATATTCACTGAAATCTAAAAGAGTTACAAACATTTCTAAAGTCATATGAGTGTTAAGGTGAGCACTAAGAAATGATTTTCTTTAGTGTCTGAAAAGAGCAAATGGTTTTGTTTATCATTAAGAAAGATGGGATGACACTAATCCTAAAAGGAATCCTAAAAGTTGTTGCATCTCATTACAAACAGCCACCATGAATATAGGTTGTAAAACATCGTGCTGTACTGTTAAGATAAAATGTGAGATTATTTTATTTATAGGACAGGAATTATAAGTGGACCTAACATATCTACAGACCTTGGTTCATTATCCAAAGAAGAATATCACAGAATGCTGATAATCTTCGGAAATACTTTTCTAGACAATAAGAACTAAATAAATGTGTTATTTTTATATTGAAGAAACCTCCAAACTGTTCGGGAATCAGTTCAAGTATTTTTAAATGGTTTGCTGTCAGAGTTTAGTTTAATTAATATGATAAATATATGAATATATCACCTAAATGTGCATAATAGTTCTCTTGTGGTAGTTTTCATAATTGATATTAAATTTCTTATAAATAAAAAAGCCACTGTATGAAATTTGCAGAAAGAGTCATCAAGTTATATGCTCATGAATAGCACTGTTCCACTTGAGCAATGAGCTTCCCACAGCATTGACTGTATCTCAGCAAAAATAAGTCATCACAAAATACTACACACTTGCCAAGAATGTTTTCATAGCCTTTGGAAATAAAATACTTAATAACTAGACTCATTAAGGCTAATGGTAAATCATTGAGATTAAATATTTCTATAAATCATTTCATTAATAAAACACAGGGCACATTAAAGAACTATTGAACTGTTAAGCTATAATATTTCAGAATCAAGTTTTTATAAATATTTCAACTAGCACAGGTTGACAACTTCCACAGAAGATACTGTACACCAATACTACAGGGTAGAAAAATATTCCCTGGGCAACTGAATAGCATCAAGACAAATGCAATTTTCTTTAGGATATTGCAAAACAGAGCAGCATTATATACCAATATAATGTATTTTATCTGAATATATTTTGTATTGTAACTCTGTGTGTTTATAAGGGTATATGTGCATCTAAATATCCATAAGCCTATTCAGTCTTTTACAGCTTTCAAGATACATCTGAAAGACTATTAGAATGCTTTAACAGCCAGTAGCTTGTTGCAATTTTACTATTATGTTTTGATTAATCGTGGGCAACTTGAAAGATGGCTGATCAGATTAAAGGAGGGAATACTGGAACCTAAAGGTGAAATAATGGCTTACAGCAGCCTCATCAAGAATGTCCTGTATACATAAGAGAAGAAATAGAACAAAGAGGATATTCTACACAGGCACAGCGCAGAATGACCACAAACTACATCACAAGTCAAAATATAAGGTTTTGTGGTCTCTCAAATTGGAAACCTTTTCTTTTCTTTCTTTTTTTTTTTTTACATAGCATTTAATTTCAGTTTTTAAGACTCCCTAGCTCATGTAAATTTTTGTGTGCATGCATATGTATATATTTTTAAAAGCCTTACACTGTACATTTTGAAGAACAGGGGGAAATAATCAGCGGGTAGAGTTAATTTTACCCTCAAGCCACAGTCTCTGCTCCAGTTCTGAAACCTTGTAATTTGCCAGGGACTGCATATTAGCTTAGGGGACATGGGGAGCCAAAGCGTAAGAAAAACAGCCTATCTCCTGGCAGAGATGTGAAACAAAAGCGCCCAGGATTCAGAGAAGCTGAGTAAACATCTAAATTCTAATCCCTTGTTTGCTGTAATGTTTTCTGTGCTGGGAAATGAGTCCGCACAGCTTGCATTCTGCCTCTCCTAGAAAGAGATTCAGGTAACTTTTTGCCCAGACTTGTGTTTGTTCTGGCCTTTGGGAACTGAGGTCTCTGAAGGTTTCTCATTCGAAAGTGTAAGTGGGGGGGGGGGGGGAGCATCTGTTAATTAATGTAGCACTCTTTCTTAGGAGAAATAAGAGAACAGGTAGTTTTTAAAATATCTGTTTTAACAAATTGTATTTCTGGGGAAAAAAATCCTATAAAAGTAGTTCCACAGAAAGGTACCTTTCCTTCTGCCGAGAATCTACTGGATCAAAACTGCTTCAAAGTGTTAGCCTTTGGGACAAAGGGCCTGCTCTATATCTGGCCCAGGAGCTATAAAGCCCAACAACTTCCACTTTCAAGTCCAGGAAGTCCAAACATCATGATTGCCATGCTTCATAAAGGCTCCACAGGAACAGTCTTCAGGGGGAGTTGCCCAGGTGAAAAAAGAACCAGAAAGTTCCATGGCCATAGGGGAGCCCTATATGGAGGTGGACTTCCTGATTTCCAGGATTCAGCTGAAGCTATTTCTAAGCACACAGCCAAGGCTTTACCAAATGTGACCATAAGTCACATGCAAACAAAGACGACTGCTATGGCCAATGTAATGCTATATAGGAATGGATAACCAAATGACATCAGCTTGCAAATTCTCAGATTTCCAAATGAAGAGCCTTCTAATAAAACCAATGAGTCAATGTTCTTTAACTATTGCAAGATACAGTTCTTGAGGTTTTAAAAAATTATTATTATAATAATTTATTCACATTACATTTCTTTTAACACCCCCGTGCCGCCCCCTCCCCCTGCTGCTGCCAAGTGAGTCTTATCTTTCTGTTCCCTCCCTTCCTCCCTTTTCCATTCTATTGTCTTCCTCATGACCTATGACAGGTGGGGGGGGGTCCTCCTCCCCCACCATCGGACCACAACCTATCAGGTCTCATCTGAATAGCCTGTATCCCCTTTTTCTGTGTTCCAGCAGGACCTGTTCCCTAAGGAGCAGTGATCAAATCGAAGGCACAGGAATTCTAGTCAGAGAAAGACCCCAACAAGAATCATCAAACACCATTCATGATATTTTGCTATGCTCCTAAACAGGAGCCTAACATAGCTGTCTTCTAAGAGGCTCTACCCAGCAGTGTGTGGAAACAGTTGCTGAGACTTAAACAGCCAAACACTGGGCTAAAGTAGGGAATCTTGTGGAAAAGTGGGAGAAACCATCGAATGACCTGGAAGTGACAAAAACTCCACAAGAAGACCAACAGAACCAACTAACCAGGAACCAGAGGGCCTTGAATAAAATGAAACACCAACCAAGGGCCTTGTATAGATTGGACCTAGGCCCCTACACAGATTTGGCTGATGGGCAGCTCAGGCTTCATGTGGGTCCTCTAGTAAGGGGAGCGAGTGTTTGCCCTGGCAGTTGCCTGCCTTATGATCATTTCTGTCTGGTGGAGTTGCCAGGCCAGGCCCCAGGGAAAGAGGAAGTGCTCAGTCCTGACACAACATGATGAGATGGAGCAAATTGGAATAGGCTCCCCTTCTCAATGGAACAGGGACAGGTGAGGGAGAGGGGAAAAAGGAGGAACTGTGAGACAGGGAGGAGAGGCGGGATCTCAGTTTAAATGAACGAATGAATGAATAAACAAATAAACAAACAAACTGGGGTGTAGGGTGGGAAGAGTCATCATCATGATGCATAGAAACAATCAAAAAATCAACTTTGAATAACAAATGATTGCTACGGTGACATTTACACTAATTTAATACATTTTTCAAGCTAGAAAAGGAAAATTTTAAACAATCCTTTAAAAGGGAGAACAAGATGGTAAAACCACTGCCCACTATGGGAGCCTAACACTCTGAGTTCCACCCTGAACTCAGGGTGAACACAACTTAGGAGAGAAGAAAGACTCCGTGAAACTCTCAGTTGTTGACCTCCACACACCCCATGAAATTCACTCCTATTTGTATATACATCATACATACACACACACACACACACACACACACACACACACACACACACATTTTATTTCTTAGATAATAAACCAAAAACTTTTGTCCTTATTATAGAAAATATTTTAATAAAATTTGTTTTCTCAATTTAAATATTTTAATAAAACAAAGTCTTTAATGCATTTGATGTCTAAAATAACAATGTTGCAATGAATAACTATGTATTTCAATATTCATATGCATCTTTTAAAAACGTTGGGAATAGGCAATATTATTCTCTTCATTATTGGGAATATTTGCACTTACTGAACAATGTATTGCAAGTGGAATGATGAGTGATTAATCATTTTTACTCTCATTTATATGTGTACTCTGTACACCTTACACATTGTGTTTCTAAATGGATCAAACTTTTATGGAGAAGGAAACATGTGTAACAGATCAAAAGTATTTTTGTGTTAAATGCATCCCAGTTGTAAATATATTGGAGATAAAAAATGAGATCATACCAACTGCTTACTTGAAAGAACATGAGTTGCATTTGCAATTTAGAAGCATGTTACAGACAAGTCAAGAAAAATCCAGGGGCCTAATATTATAAGGAGATATAACATATATATTTTTTTAATTAATATTTTAATGTGAGAATAAATTAATGTTTATTTTTATTATATTTGTTCTTATTCTTTTCTTATCTCCACTTCTTCCTCTTTCTAGGACATTTCTGCTTTCCAAATTGTTTTCCATTCTGTTGTCACATCACAAGCATTATACTAATCTCAAGAAAGAGAGGCTAGAAGAGAAAGTACACTTGGAATATTTTTTTCATCATAATGTTTAATCTTGCCAATAGCTACTTACTAATGATTACATAAAATGTTGTAGCACTTCAGAAACTTACCCCTTGCTATTAAGCCTTAATTGTATAGCAGGATTTTAGTGGACAAACTGTTTTAAACGAAATGTTTTGTATAATTTATTCTTTTATTGCTACTCAATCAGGATTAGTTCGCTACAAAGGAAAGGTCTTGATCAATAGCAAAGTGACATTATTGTTTCATCATTTGCTTAGAAGTATCACTTACATTGAGCTGTTGGAACTAAACTCCCTCAGCTCAAAGATTGATCACACAGCTTCTTGGTGGTGAGATTTGCTAGAAATAATATCTCAGTTTTCAACTACAAAATAAGTTTAACAGTTCCTTGTGAAGTTACTGCGGGGGTTACACGGGTTAATACTTTCAAAGCACTTAAGTCAGTTGCTGGAAAATAACAAAACTTCTGTAAATACTGTCTATCATCGTTTCTGCTATTATTTGCATGGATCTGTTGCAGTCAGGGTCATCCACAGCCATCAGTGGAGCTGCTCCTTGTCTCGGAAGCCTGCCTGTAGGATGTTCATAAACTCCTGTGCTAATTTACATGTTGTGCTGAAATTCCTTCCATAATAGTAAGATGATCTCGCAGGGACATTTTCTGGTATCTAAGAATTTCAACTGCGGTCCAGCAAGTTGAGAACAGCAGGTACTAAATATAGCCCCCATTCAATAAAGTGAGGAAGGAAGACATTCGCTGCAGGGTTTGGAAAGACATGACCAAAATCATTGTACAAACATTAGCGCAGCTGAGAATCATGAATAATATTAGGACATTCAAGGACAGTGAGTCCTGAATAGAGGTTTTGCTGTCATTCCTTTGAGATCAGTAGAGTCCCTCTGGTGGGGCATGCAGAAAGTCTAGAGAGAGCCAAGTACGTAACCAGGGAAACATAGGATGTATAAGTCCAGTCTCTGCTGTCTATTTTATAAGGAACTCTCTTTGCTATTTAATTTTTAGACAGCATTACTTGGCTCTGTTTGAATTTGAGTAAGGGTAAATAGAATAGATACAAACAAAACTTTTTGGACTGAGAAAAACAGTCATTGCAAAGGCAATTTGTTCCCCTTTTCTGTCACTCATCAAGGACCAATGACTTCCTATAAACCAGAAGGCTACTTGTCCACATCCTAAATAGCCATGAATTGTCCAGACTGCTCATGAACAGGTAAGATGACTTCTAGGAAAAAAAAAAGTTTCTTATTCCAATAGTATGTAGCTGGTGATTGTCAATGATGAACTGAGTGGCGGATGTCAAACAACTGAGCACCTCTAACCCTCACAAACAAGTGTGTCCAAACGTGTTATATACCAAAGCTCAAGGACTCTTAATCACTGAAGATTACTTCAGTAAACATTGGTATGTAGAGGTCACTTTAGCGCACCTATTTCATTGTCTTTGCGTGTAAAAGGGAATGTAGTCACTGGATTACATGAGAATGTGTTTTTCTTTCTGAAGAAACACTACATTATTTTTTCACAAGCATAGTACTAATTCACATTCTTGCCAGAGGTGTGAAAGCATTTCCATTTCTTTATCTTTGTATCACTCGTGATTTTTAGAGTCCTTTTGTTTATTGGTTAGTATATATTAGTTGAGGAAAATGGTTGGTTCCATTATGTCATTTTCATAGACACATATGAGGCTCCTTGATCACATCTGTCCCCTCTATTAACCACACAAACCTCCCATCCTCTAGTAGCTTCCCTGCCACCGTCTCATCTTTTAGATAATAATCATTTTTAAAGCTTACTTTAAATTAGCATACAAAGTATGCATTTCAAAATATTTCGTTTTTTATGGTCTTCATCTTCTATGATCCCCTGTTCCATATTTTCCTTCTTCTTGATTCCCAGCAAGTTTGTCTCTTTCTTTCCCACTAACTCGTTTCAGTTTTCATGTTATACCCATTCCATTACCTTCTCATCTCTTTGACCTCTTTTATGACTGCTTTTTCCCCTTCTTGCATAATCTTTTTGTTTTATGACTTATGCTTTCATACACAAAAGATACATACATATATAACTATAATATTTATATATGCACATATGCATACGATTGTTTTTATAGTTAATGAGGTCATATATAATTAGTTGGTTTGATTTCTATTTCTCTGATATAATAAACTTGATTTTTATGTGATTGTTGACCATTCATACGCTTTCCTTTGACAGAATCAATTTTAACATACTCTTTTAAAAGATGCATTGATTGGTTTGGTTTGGTGTGATACTGAATAGTTTTCATATTCCTATGAATTCAGTATGCTAATACTTGGTTAGATACAGTGCTTTCACATGATTTGTTCATTCTGTACATTGTCCTTTTACACTGTTTTTCCCCCCCTCTGGTATGCGAAAGCATTTTAAAATTCTTCACTTTATCTTTAAACTTGTTTTTTTATTTTTTATTTATTTATTTTTTTTTTTAAGATTTTTGTTTTGTTTTGTTTTGTTTTGTTTTGTTTTTCGAGGCAGGGTTTCTCTGTGTAGCCTTGGCCATCCTGGACTCACTTTGTAGACCACGCTGGCCTCGAACTCACAGTGATCCACCTGCCTCTGCCTCCTGAGTGCTGGGATTAAAAGCGTGCGCCACCACGTCTGGCTAAAACTTGGTTTTTTTTTTTTTTTTTTTATATCTTTAATGTATTTACTATATTTTATAGTCTCATAAAGTCTTCAGAATCCTGATACTTATTTTTCAGAAAACAAAAGAGGGGGGTCTATATTACTCCATATAATAAAAATACAATAATTTGTTTAATGTATTTCATTTGTAAAGCATGTAAGCCACTGTCACATATCAGATTAGAACAAAATTATTTGTATTTGTTGATTTAAAAAGGCACAGAAAAAGTTGGTAGCATATCTAAAGTCATCGAGCCATTGAGAGGAGGTGAACCACATTTATCTGGATTCAACCATTTCTCTTTTTCACTACCCATCCTACTTGTGTACTGAATTTGTTTATTTATTGCAATAGTGAGTCAATTGAGTGTCTACTTCTACCTTATGGTATCAATTATCATGTAGTAATTTTAAGCAATTAGCCTGACAATATATTTTTCTATAGATAATTCAGTACGTCTGGAAATTTGTGACATATTGAACATATATTTATCTGTCTTTTCAGTAAATGTCCAGATACTCCAAGTGGCCAAAATGAATATGAAACAGCAAATTTCTCAAAAAAGGAAACATTCAGAAGACAATCATATGTTTGCCTCAGAAGACTGAAACACAAATGTTGGGAGCATTGTAAGACAAATATAGTAGAAAAGCAATACTGTACCCAAAAATGTTAAAAACTGGTAGGAAAAGATAGCATAGCTGAGGCATATTAGAGTTGACTAGAAAATAAAATAATAAGTATTCTCCAAATGCTAGGGGGCATTTTTAATAATTCAAAAAAGTTATCAGTTAATTAACCCACAATTACCTAGTAACTATTGTGAAGAAAAGGGATATCAGTATAAAATATAATTATATCTTTCTTAAAACATAATTTACAAAAAAAATCATTGATTTAGAATGAAAGAGTTATAAAACTTAGCCATATCATCAACATTATTAATTGAATCGGTGACAAGATAATCCTTGTTATGGCTAACTTTATGTTGATGGCTACCTTTATATTTAAAAGCTTAAAGAGAACTATAATGCAAAAACTAGTGTCCAAAATTTAAGAGTTGCTAATGTTCATTTTTGAAACAGCCCAGTATTGTATAATGTCAACAAAACTTCTGTTTTTGTTTCCTGTAAACAAAAGATTGCTTTGTAGTGAGGACCTTCTGCTTGCAGTAGGCAAAATGTAACTTTAGGTTTTTTTACCTTTGAAATTCCCTCACCTGAATTGGCTGGGCTATGCATTCAGGATTCCAGAGTGCCTGGTGTAGATCTGTTTCTAAGACAGAACAAAAGTCTCCACTTTGTTAAAATTTAGCAGTGTCCAGTGTCTGGTGAATCTCTGAACTACCCCAGACACATAACAACATGAGGACCTGAGCTCAAGTCTCAGAAATTCACAGAGCTATGTGGTAATGATGACCAGTAAGTAATATCAGCGCAAGAGAGGAGACAGCAGGTGATTCCTTAGGCCTGACCAACCAACAGCCTGCTTGGTAAGTCCCATGACAATGAGAGAGTCTTCCTCCAGAAGCATGGCTAGATGAGGAGTGACACCTATGTTGACATGCATCTTTCCAATGTGTGCAAACGTGTGTGCGTGAGCACCCATATCCACATGTGCCAATATTTATATGTTCCCACATACACAGTATTAAATAACTGTAGAGAGAATATCTTGGGTATTTTATGGATGCATTGCCTGTCAATAAAAAAAAATCCATGGCCTATTTATAAAAAAAGGGTATAATAGAAGGTGGGGCATCCAGAAGAAAGGATTCTGGGATAGAACCAAGCAAGGGAGGTATACCTGGGAAGATGAGATGAAGACAGATGCATGGTACCTGAAGAGGTAACCAGCCACTTTGTATAATTTAGATTAGTATAAATGGGTTATTTTAAGTTACGATATAGTCAAAGAAGAGGCTAGCTATATGGCATAGGCATTTGTAAATATGTTTCGAGTCTCATGTGTCATTATTCCAAGAGCATAGTGCCAGGAGGAAAAACATACACCCTACTACATATAAGTCTTACAAATGCAAGGCATTATGTTAAATCATTGACATAGAAATCAGGCTTACTCTGCAATAGCACAAGTTCATGAAGACAGTAACCAGAATAAAAGCAAAATAAGACTCTAATAAGTGAAATTGTTGAAGAAATAACTAATTTTAAGCATGTACTTAGTTAAGGAAAATAACACCGGATTGGGGCATAAAAACAGCAATGATTTATTACATGTTCTTGTTATAAAATCTTACTTTATTTTCATGACACTATAGGATATAGCTTACACCAATGTGAAACTACCCAAGATCCTCTGGGAAATTATCTGAAGTCCACACATTATGAAAGAATCCACAGTATTGCCTCTCTGAAACTATACTGCTATGATATAGGTAATACAAAATGCAGGAGGAGTTCAGATTAATCAGGAGCAAAGTAATTATATTAGATCTGATAATGATTATCAGCAGTAAAATAAAGAGTGACAGACTCTATTATTATAGGATGTTATTAAGCAACAAGTACATAAAACGAAGCTTTAAGCCTTAATGACATAAGTTCATGTGCTAATCATTAGACTCACAGAGTTGTTTGGAACAATTTTACTAAATCAGAACGTCCACACTATGAAGTGAGGTGTCATGAGGCACATGCATGGTATGCAGGAAAGGCAGCTGATGGTTTTATTATTATGATCCAAAGAGTAAATTAACATATTTCCTGGTAAGAACTCAAGAGACTTGTTTTCGTATTAATAAAAGCCCCATGAAGAGAAATAACTGCTAATTAGGAGTAGGATAAATACTGTTATTTTCTGTTACCTCCATGGGTAGGGAGTTTTCAGGTAGAAATTCCAAGGGTTTTAAGTGGCTAGAATCACATGAGGGAATGATTTCACACCAAGGTGAGCAGATACTGAATTCTTGAGAATCCTGGGTATTGTAAATATTTTGTTTCTTCAATGAATACCGTTCAAAACACTACAAAAAAAGTAAACATTCTGAAAAAAGAAAACCCACTTGATGTCATCTATTCTAAATTGAAATATGAGGGCCCTAAAAAAATCTCTGGATGAGATAGAAGCTGATATTAATGGTAACAATCTTTTGTCTTCGCATGGACCTTTGAGTCAGGACTAAATTTTATTTTCGATTTTCCCTAACTATTCCAGACATGAATCCATTATGTAGCCCAGGCTGGCTTTAGACTTGCATTATTCTTGTATCAGATTCCTGGCTGCTGGGACTGGCACTACCATGCCTAAGAACAGCCAGTTCCTAAGATTCTTTTTAGTCTGATGTCCTCTTGCCTGGAGTCTACCTGAGGAGGCAGAGGAAGAAATGTTGCATGATACTACCACTTTGTAATGTCTTCATCCTTCAGTATTCTGCTTGAAGCATCATTGCTAATGCTTGATAAAGGCCGCATTTACAATGGTAATGCCTACAACAGGAAACAGCTTGTTTCTCCAGAAACATTATCTTGTAAATCTCTCATGCTAGTGCCAGATCGTTTTCCTTGAGGAGTGTACATGAAACATAATTAAGCACATGTACTCCTTGTGTGCTTGTATGCATTTACATGTATGCACATGCGAAGACAGGGTGGATATTGATGCATATACTTTTCTCAATTACTCTCTACCTTCTTTTCCTTTTTCTCCTTTTCTTATTGTGAAAACATCCCAGTGATTCTGATGGTTACCCAAAAGCCACAGGATGCATCCCTGGCATTGAGATTATCAGCAGCATTAGATATCTAACTCAGATGCTCATGTTAATGCAACAAGTATTTTACAGACTGAGCTATCTTCTGGCCCACAGTGTTCTTGTCAATTTGTTATTTTGAACTTTCTTAACTCATAAATCTTCATCATAACTGAAACATGTGTACATTATGGAAATCTTCAATCATGATTAAAAGGAGCTTTGATAGTCAACAAACATTTTTAATATTTAGTTCCTGAAAATAGAGAAAAATACAGAAAATCAAATAATATTTCAGAGTTAACATAGATGGCCAAGACAAAGAGCAATTATAACACAGGAAAAATTGTAGATTATAGAAATTAAATATTAAACCCAAAACCTTTACAACCTGTAAGTCACTATAGATATCTGTAAGTGACAGGCAATATCACTATGATCGCACATAAATATTTTATAAAAATATTAGCAGATTATTATTAAATGAAATTTATCCTTACAGTATAAGATTGGGGTTTCTTTTGCATTATTAAATTTTAAATTTTTGCTTTTTAAAAAATTTATGTATACATTTATACTATTACACACACACAAAAGTAAACTATATACAACAGGAAGAACCACAGGAATTATATAAATGTTACATTATATTGTTTTGGGCTATTTGTATTTTTGACAAACTTGAAGAAAACATCTTTTCTATATTGGTGAGTCCAAAATTCTGAATGAAAATAAACATCTATCATATCTTATCTCTATTAACATAGAACATCTATCTAGACCTAAAATCATTTTAACCCCTTATCAACTAAGATTAATTGTAAGACTAAACTGTATGGTCTTCAACCCCATCAGATTATTTCAAAAGAAAAAAAAACTTTTTTCAATTTTTATTAAGTATATTTACATATATTTTAATATTATACATATATACAATAGACTACCTACAGCAAGAAGAACTGTGAAACAATCAGGTATTTTGTATCTGTTACAGATATATTGGGCCACAAGACTGAAGATGATGCTTCAAAGTTATAGAGAATTTTTATTGACTGTTTGGCCAGTAACCCGTGTTTCATTTGGAAAGCTGCTAACCTCTACTTCCTGTTTACTCAGGTGATTAATCTTATTCCTTCTCAAGTCACTGATGGGATTGAAGATCAGATATAGTTTAGTTTTACAATTAAGCTTAGTTGTTTAAGGGGTAAGATGTTTTTAGGTCTAGATAGATGTTTTAAGTTGATAATGGCAAGATATGATACATATTGATTGGTATTCATAATTGTAGACTCACCAAGATAGGAAAGATATTGTCTTCAAGTACAAATAGAGAAAGAATAAAACTTAATTACCTGAGTGAACCAGAAGTGCAGGTTAGCAGGTTCCAAAATGAAAAAAATAATGGCAGAGATAGTTTACTTCCTGAGCAGTCACCCAAAACTCTATAACATTGGAGTATCATCTTCAGCCTTTTGGCCCAATATATCTGACAGACATATTAGCAAGGCAGGAACTATTGAGGATTTGCTTACACTGTCTCAGCAGAGTTTGGCTGTTGATTCTGCCTGCATCCAAGCATGCCCATTTTTAGGCAAATTTTTTTCTGGGGCAAAAACTAGGACATTTGCCCATGTATATTGATGTAAAATAAGTTTAACACATCGGTATAGAATTCAAATTTAAGATTATTTTTCACACACATTATATATATTTCTACTCTAATATGAGGTATTGTACCCATGCAACTCAACTATAATACCAGGTTTGCTTCCAATACCTTGAAAGTGCTATTGCAAGCTATTTATGATGATACAATTATATAAGCTAATTGTTAGCTGATCTAAGCATGGTTATGTCAATTATTAGTCCATTTTTTTCACAAGAATATACATCCTCGGTTTAACAGATAGATATGAGTCTATAGATATATAAATAAATATATATAGTTAGATAAGGTCTTCAAAAGCCTCCGAAACCTACAGAATATGGCATTTAAATACTTTTTTCTATTATTTTAAAGATTCTTAGACAACAAGACAGGTTAACTCCTGGCATCACCCAGCCTACCTCAAAGAAGATGATGAGTATCTAAGAACCTCCTTATGGAGATAGCTTCATAAAAAATTGGTTTGTCACCAACAAATTGTTAAATATATTTACCTATATAAATTCTCTGGTTATCTCTATAGATACAAAAACAGTAATTGCCTAAACAAAACACACTTTCATAATAAAGCCAAAAGCCACAGTCATGGAAAGATGAAGCCGCAAGAAGACAAGGATTCTCACTTCCAACTCTCTGTTCCTTATAGAGCTGGAAGTCTTAGCAATGACAAATGGGCCAAGAAAAGAAGTAAGGCACCAATCAAAGGCACTAGTTAAATTCAATGAAAGGAAAAATTAAAATGTCTCTGAAGATGAAGTGATTTTTAAATTCACAAAGTCTTAAAGACAGCACTGAAAGATTTGCTAGAATTGTCAAGAAATTTGGTTGCATTTCACAACACAAAATCAAACAACAAAAAGAGAATTGCATTTACGCAGAGTAAACACAATTAAAAATAAAAATTTATTCATAATTAGAAATAAAAAGAAATGTAACAAAGAGGTGCAAGACTCTAAGCCTAAGACCAATTTCATTAAAAGTAAATGAAGGTGATACATAAAACAATTGCAAGACACTCCATGTTTATAGTGGAAAGAATTAATATCATTAAAATAACCATATTGCCTAAAAGACTTTACATATTTAATTCATTTCTAATTAAAAACTTAACAGTATGTTCTATAAAACTAGAAATTACTAAAACTTCATATGGAAAGATAAATAACCCTTAACCTTCAAAGAAAATTGACCAAAATAATTAAATTGAGATATCATATTACTAGATTTCAAATACATTAGGAAACTATGGCAATAGAAATACTTTCAACTATTAATAATAAATCAGTGTAGAGTCTGAAAATAAACACATGTATATATAAGAAAGTGACTCATTTTCAATTTATCAAAAAACAAATAGAAAATAATATTTATTCCTCTGACTTAGTGCTGAAGGTACTAAATAGTCACATATGGAAAATTGGAAATGTTGTTATATCAATTTTATATAAAATCAGTTCAAGGTCTGGCAGTATATGACTGTTGTCACAGAACTTGGAATGCTTGTGGCAAGATGATTTGAGTCAGGTTATTGGAAACCAACTTATGTAACACATTAGGAGGTAATTCCAAAAAACAATCAAAATAAAAGTATTGTAAATGAATTAAATATTTTTAATAGGCATATGTGAAACTTCATAATCCCAGGATTTAGGAACTTGAGGTTCAGGCTTAGCCTTGGGATGGTACTGAGTTAATCAGAAAATAGGTGAAAAAACAGGTGCAAAGCTCTGTTATAGAAGTCTGAGAAACGGTTTCTTAGATATTACTCTAACAGTGAAGGTGACACAAGCAAATAAAAACAAATGGGTGCCATGGGTCTGCGGGGATGCCAATCCCAGAGCAAAACTGTGGTTGAAGCATGTCCAAACCCTGGAAATCTTGTCCTGAAAGTGCAGGAGTAGGATTGCTCCTCCCACACCCCAGCCCAGGGCCTGCCTGTCCTTGTACAAATAGCTTTGTGCCCCAACCTTTATATCTTAGAGGAGGTCACATAGCCTGGTTGCCAGGCTATAGTTCATCTCTTGTGATAAGGCCATGTCTGATAACACCTAGAATTCCTCTTTATGTAAATGACGCATGCCCAGTGCCCTGGACCCTACCCTCACCCCAAATGTATGAGTTGTTACCCCTTCTTCATTAAATGACTGTCCTACTGAAAGCCTGTCTCTAGACAGTCTGCTGCCTGAGGTCCCTTCATGTCTCCGCCATTCCCGGGTTCTTCTTCTCAGAATCCACCAGTTGTAGTCATGGCCCATCATGCCCACTGGGAGGTGAAGTAGAGCCTGAACATCAAAAGAGTAGAATAGAGGTCAGTAAATGGTAGATTTAAATAGATCCGGAGAGGAGCTATTGCAGTTGTCAATAGGTATATGTTTTGGTTAGACTGAAGTAATTTGTCTTCTGATGCACAAAACATAATCTGATTAATAACGATGTATGTTGTACTTTACGAGGATAAACAGTAAGCTCTTCAATGTTCTCAAAACAAGAAAATGGTAAGTACTTGAAGAGGCTAATATACTGGTTAAACTGATTTCATTATTCTGCAATATGCAGATTTGAAAACATTGTATCACATCCCGTTGATATAACTAATTAGTATTTGTCAGTAAAAAAGGAATGTACAGACATTTTGAAATCCCCCACATTTTGGTTTTTATTTTATTTAATGGTTTATTTGCTTAATTATTGGTGTTACATTTCAAACCTGGAACAAATGACTAAGGAGTCTATTTAATATAGCAAAGTAGACCTGGTCTTCCCCTTCTCCATTCAATCCCTCAGTCCCTGCCAGTTAAAGGGACATTCAGACTGGCATATCTCACCCTCTAACCTGAACTCTCCAGCCCTGGGTGCTGGTCTGTTCTTCCCTCTACGGTCCAGCCATTTTGTTAACTTGCTTTTGTAGAGGAATGCTGAGTGGATGTAACATCTATCAATCAATCTCTGTTTAGCCAATCAGCTGGGCAGAAGTGAAAGGCGGAGCTTCCTGGGGAGGAGGAGGTTTGGCAGTTGCGGGAGAGACAGTTGACTGGGAAGCAAGAGGAAAGGAAGAATAGCCTGTGGAGCATCATAGTAGCAAATGCTTGGGATGTACATATTATATATCAGTTTAGAGTAGTTTGTTTAGCATGGTTTAAGAGAAGATTTGTATTAGTTTAGATTCTTCGGCCCAGCGTTGTGCAAGATTCTGCCCAGCTTTGTGCTAGCAGATTTAAAGTACAATTCAGACTCTGTGTCTTTATTTAGCATCTTAGGCTGAACTAATGATACATTTTTTTTTAATGTAACATGCTTTCTACCTTTGAGCTTTCTGGATGTTGCACCTGGTTCTCCTCTCTTCTCTTTCCCTGATCTCTCCCCACATGGCTCAGCATCCTGCCCACTCTGGACTCCCTCAGGTTTCTGACTCTGGTTATGCTCCCCAAATATCTACTATAAACCTTCTCTTCCAACTTACGTAGGAGATGTCATTTTTTTCCTTTTTATTTCTTTTGTTTACTCAATTAAGACATCTAAAAGTGCTATTTTAGAAAGATTGTGTCCAATCTTCTATTGTAGCCAATCTTTTCCAGCTTTCCTTCAGACTTTATTAATCATTCCATCTTTTAAAAGCAATCTTGGGAAACTTCCTAAGGACTTGTTTGTGTGGAAGAGTGGAGACATGGCATATGGTTAGTTGACCTTCCATGAGCTTAAGTGTTTAGGCACTCCATATAACAGTCAAACTTGTTTCATGTGGGAACACTCCACAAAATATTAACATGTAAGAGTTACTTTTTATTCCACATTTTTCCAGAAATATTGTAATTTTGCTAATTTATGTTATCCTAAAATGTTGAAAGAGATGCCATTATTGAATAAATAATTTTGTTTTGTTTTGTTTTGTTTTCAAAACAGGGTTTCTCTGTGTAGCCTTGGCTGTCCTGGACTTGCTTTGTAGACCTGTCTGGCCTTGTACTCACAGGAATGCTTGTTTTAATATTATTTCAGAAGGCAAAAAATTTATTTTTAGATAGGTATTAATAAATTGAGGATTTACAATTATTTCTGTGATTATATAAAATATTTTCCAACTTTTTCACTAGCAACAAATTATTTGCAGTTTTAAAGTATACATTTTAAAGCATAACATATTTCATATTAACCTAAATAAGTTTTACAATAAATTACTGCTTATAGTTTTAACAGTAAATTTCAATTTTAAATATAAAACTTAGGAGGTTAGAGATTTCCTTATGTTGACAAAAATGCTTATGATATTAAGCCCTAAATTAATAACCAAGAAAAATATAACTTTGGTGGTATGACCAAGGATGGCTTCCTTACACTCAAGTATTTGAATACTTAATTACCAAAGAGTGGAACTGTTTGAAAAGAGTGTGGTCTTGTTGGCATGGTGTGGCATTCTTGAACAGCCTGTGTTACTAGGGGCTTGGTTTGAGATCTCAGAAGCCAATGCCATGTTTCTCTCTCTCTCTCTCTCTCTCTCTCTCTCTCTCTCTCTCTCTCTCTCTCTCTCTCTCTCTCTCTCTCTCTGTGTGTGTGTGTGTGTGTGTGTATCTACAGATGAGGAATTAAATCTTTAAGCTCCTTTTCCAGCAGCATATCTGCTTATGTGCTACCATAATCCCTGCCTTGATGATAATGAACTAAACTCTGAAAGTGTAAACAGGCCTTCAATCTTATAAGTCTTGTATCTTAAGAGTTGCTTTGTGCATGGTGACAAATATGGGTCCAATTCATTTTTTTACATGTAGACATCCGGTTAGACCAGGACCATTTGTTGAATGTGCTATCCTTGACAATACATGCAGTAAACTTCAAACCCCTACCCAGATCTAGCCAATGGACAGGACATTCTCCACAGTTGAGTGGAGAGTCGGGTCTGACCTTCACATGAACTCTGGTGCCCCATATTTGACCACGCCCCCTGGATGGGAGGCCTGGTGGCACTCAGAGGAAGGACTTAATACACTCTATGAGCATTTACAGGGGGAAGAGGTCCCCCTTAGTCATAGTCATAGGGGAGGGGAATAAGGAGAGAATGGAAGTGAGGGAGGAATGGGAGGATACAAGGGATGGTATAACAATTGAGATGTAATATGAATAAAAATATATTTTAAAAAAAGAGTTGCTTTGGTTACAATGTCTCTTCATATCAATAGAATGGCAAATAAGGCAATAACTGAGGTACAATTATTACTGTTTAAATCTCAGTGTAGAAATACACAAGTTCCATACAGGATAGGATGCTTAGATGCTCTGGCACTCTAACTAAATTCCGTCTTGTGTTTCTCTATTACAGAGGTATATTCTAACAAGCATGACTGGAAACGATGCATATTGTTATGCATATCTTTCTTAAATAGAGTTGTTGTTGCAGTGATGAAACACCATAACCAAAATAGCTCTTAATGAAAGGATGTATTTATTTGGCTGAATCCACATTGCTGGTCATCATTTTCATCATTGAAGGAAATCAGGACAAGAACTCAGGGATGGCAGAACATAGAGGCAGGAGCTGCTGGAGAATTCATAGAAGAGTGCTGCTTACTGGATTGCTCCTCAGAGCTTGCTAAGGCTACATTGTTATAGAACACAGGACCACCAACACTCAGGTGTCTCTATGTATGATGAATCGGGACCACCCACATTAATCATTAATTTAATAATGCTTACAGGTTGATCTTTTGAAGACATATCCTTAACTGAAGATCCTTCCTATCAGATGAATATAGCTTTTGAAAATTTGACATGTAACTGTAGGGCAAAAAGTCAGATTGTACATACCCAAATCTATATGGCAATAGTGGCATAATTAATAAATAGAGAAAACGGAGGTACAAGAAGCTAATGATAGCTAACTTTAGCCTAAATATATATATATATATATATATATATATACACATATATATACATATATATATGTATATATATATATACACACACATATATATATATACACACACACACATATATATAGTGTTTATATGTAATAGCATATTATATAATGGCATATATATTCTATTTGTTTTTTCTTGTCACCAATTGTTTTGTTTTATTTTGTTGGATTTCTTCTTAGATTCCTAATTAAGATGTAATTACAATATTTTGCCCCTTCTTTTTCCTCTCCAAAACCCCATCCTAAGATACCTCCCTCCAATTTCTTCCATGCCCCCTAATTCCCAAATAGAATTATTAGTTTTACATATATATATGTATATGTATGCACAAATATATAAACAAAGCTTTCTGCATCCTTAGGAGTTGTTCAGTGTGTGTGTGTGCGTGCGTGTGTGTGTGTGCGTGCGTGTGTGCACGTGTGTGTGCAACATATCTGTACTGTGTAAATACTTAGGGAAGCTCATCCCTGGGATAAGCTAACTCTTCCACTTTCAGCAATCATCATCAATTGTCTGTAGTTTTTTGTTCTGTTTTGTTGTTGTTGTTGTTTGTTTGTTTTATATTTGATTGTTTGTTTTTGGTCCAGGTTGTGATTATAAGATTCTTCCTTCTTTTCTGACATTCTTCTTAATGTTTAGTTAGAGTGCCCTACCTGTTTTATCTTTTCCAGCTTCAGATCACCTGTACCTATTCCATTCTCAATTCCACTCTCATCTTCTCCCTCAGATCTGGTCCCTTTCTTGTTTTTTTGTTTAGTAAACATCACCACAGATGGCAGAAATATGTAATAATTGTATATCTGAGTCTGAGCTACCTAACTAGTATAAATTTTTAAGGTACATTCATATAAACATCAGGTTCAACTTTAGGACTGTTTTGTTTTGTTTTGATACAGGCTTTCTTACATAGCCTGACTGTCTTGGAATTCACTGTGTAGCCTAGGCTAGTCTCAAACCCATAGAGATCTACATGTATCTCCCTCTTGAGTTCTGGGACTAAAGATGTGTACCACCAAACCAGCTCAGTAGTACACTTCTAACCACAATAATTTTTATTTATAACAGAGTAAAGTTATTTAATATCCCCATCAAATATTAAACAGTCAAACATGTCTAATTAAGGTCACTCGTTTTATAACTATAGCGTGAAACCTATATTTTTATTATCTAGAAATAGAAAGCTACATGTCCTATTTCACAGTTATTACTATTAATATTGAAAAATAGGTATTATTACTAAGGAACTCATGATTATTACTATGTATCTATTTGATTAAAATATAATAATTGTCACAGCAAATCAGGCCTGTCTTTCTATATTGAATGAGCTTAATGCTCCAATTTAAACAGGTCTGTAAGGCATATATGTAGATACTGAATTATTTTGGCTGCTCTTAGTTTTATAGTCTCAACTATAAGCTGATATCATTTTTGTTAAATGCAAGCACTTTAAGTGACTTGTCATTTTAATAGAGTGATATTAAAACTTTTAGGAGCTAAAAAATAATAAAGTGTTATGAACTGTATATAATTGTTAGTTCTATAGACATTTATAAACTAAATTGGCAATAGAATTGTTTATGTCAGCATCTTCTGTATACATAGATAATGCCTTATGATATGATGTGATGATAACCTAGTCATCATTATATGCTAAAATTTTTCCGATATCAGATGATCTTATGAAACTGTCATCATATATTCAGTGTGCATTGACCAAGGCATTATATAAACAATGTGTTACTGGGATTCTACATAAGTTTTAACAACCATAAAAATAATCTTAGAAAACTTTATATTTGGTAATCACCCACCTACAAACTAATCCTGCATTTTGTATTTCTGAATTTCATAGTTTGGTCCCTGATCTTGCTGTATTTTAAAGTCTTTTTCTGCATTCTTACTCACAACCACATTACTCTTTCTCAGTTTTTATCAAAGTGGTGTTTATAAAATTAAAAGATATATTAATAATCAGCTCTTCCAAGTTTTACATGAAACCATGCATTACTTTGTTATAGATAATGCTTACCTTTCCTTATTATCATTTGCTTCTTCAACTTTTTAAATAAAAAATTTGATATTTTCCTATTGTTTTTGTCCGTTCTGTATTTTTCTCCAGAATCTACATCCCACCTTGAACTTATGGTTATCCTGTGTAAATATAATTCAAAATCAAGCATAATTTAAAAAAAAAAATCTTTGCATAATTTTCTTGACTTTCCTTGAGAAATCACCCCTTACTACCATTAGTGTTCTCCATTATTTCTCAAATTACTTCATAAATATTGACTACAGCTCTATTCTTGTGTTCTTGTCTCTAGAATTGTAAAGGAGCTAAATCAGTTTGTCATTACCCCTGATAGCCAACATCTTGCATGATACACAGTAGACTCCAGCTAAATTCTGACCAATAGCTGAGGACGTGGTAAATGAAGAGGAAACTGTGTGAAGAATTTAAAAGAAAATAAATGAGAAGTGTGTGGAATGAACCTCTAAAAATAGAAAAGCAAATGTGTGATAACTCATTAACACAATGTATATGAATAAAAATGGGAAACTCACACAAAGATTAGTGTATTATAGAAAGAAGAAGGATACATTTTTAAAGGGTAAATAATCAGCCATTTAGATTGCTTCATAGAGTCAATGAGGATGACAAAATAGATTTTTAAAGAAAGTTAATATCATTAATTGAACATTTATGTTGAATGCATATTCTATGATTAGTCAACCACTAACAGATAACACAGAATAACCTATAAGATATTTCTAATTTTTGAGAAATAGATAACAACGAATGATCAATATTTTTGAGTCTGTGTGTCAGAATTAAGATACTGATTCCATTTTAACCTTAATGGAAACTGCTAACATTTACCCAAAACAAAACTAAACTAAACAACTCATATGATGGCAGGGTGTACACACACACACACACACACACACACACACACATACACACACAGAAATGTCAATCAGGCATCTTTTTAAAAACTCCTTTCTCATATGTAGGCCATTTTTAAAAGCGGTATTTCTAAGTGTTCTTAGTATTGACTACAAGTTCCTAGTATAATGTAGTGTCAGAGTCTAGCAGCAACCTCTTACATCAACAAACATGTCTTCTCTGTCTAGTGGCCTTCATGTTTTTAAGAAACCCAGCACTTCTACATTCAAGTTTGTTGGTGAGCAGATCCAAAGAAGAGGTAGTTCATAGCCTACACTATGAAAAATGCAATCCTAAAAATTAAAATATATACAGAAAATAATGTTGTTCTCACTGCTGAATGCATCTAATCACTGATATTTGGGATATTTGTAACAAAGCATCACTGTTATCTATGAGATATGACTAATCACAGCTGTAAATTGGACTCAGGACTGCAGTGCTTAATTATTCATAGCTGATACCTAAACTATCAAGCCCCCTGAAATTATTCAATGAAAGCAGTACCACATATACATTGAAGAAAGGACATCATTAATTCATATATTTAACATATAGAAATAGGACATTACACCCAGTTACCATGTAACAGTACAGCCTGGCTGGTCAACAATGCTCCCAGGGTTTGGAGATTGACAGTGGGCTACAGCATGGGGCATGTCCAGGTTCAACTCTCAGGCTCTGTGGTGCCAGGTATCATCACCTTCATTGAGACAGATGTAATTTATGCTAGAGATTGTTATGCTGTATTGACTTGGCTGATACCTCATTCTTGATCCCCTTGGCAAATGATGATCAAGATTAATTTGTTCTCATATGTAACATTGTAGAGTCAATTGTCCCCTTGCTTCTGCATAAATAACTCAAATCTCCTGCATTTTGCAACTGGTATCTCGAGCTTGACCTTCAACCATCTCAAGTTCACACATAGTTGCAGTTATCTATTACATGAACAACTTCAGGCAGTGGAGAACATTGAAAAATGGGAGTAATTAGTACTAAGTTTAGCTATTGAAATGATAAGTAGTTCTTCTGGATTCCTCAACTCGAAGTCCACAGTTCACCAAGCACATCATAACTTATATGGGGCAGTTTAGTGGGTACTTAAAGAAATATCTCATTTATAGTCAAGCAAAAACTATTAGACCTGGTATAATGGCAAGTAAAAATTATGTAAAGATTTGTTTGAATTCTTGAGTATTTGAATTAAAATATATTTCACCTGTATATTATTTTACTCAGTTCCTGTA